>NW_018405992.1:514198-514835 GCF_002113885.1 Mizuhopecten yessoensis
AGGAGATGTCGAGGTATACAATGACATTATAGATACCAAGTCTCCAGGTCTCACTAACATTGAGATGTTTAAGTATATACAATGACATTATAGATAACAACTCTCCAGGTCTCACTAACATGGATTATACATAACAAGTCTCCAGGTCTCACTAACATTGAGATGTTGAAGTATATACAATGACATTATAGATAACAACTCTCCAGGTCTCACTAACATGGAGATGTTGAGGTACACAATGACATTATACATAACAAGTCTCCAGGTCTCACTAACATTGAGATGTTGAGGTACACAATGACATTATACATAACACATTGAGATGTTGAGGTATATACAATGTCAGAGGTACCCAATGTCATTATAGATAACAAGTCTCCAGGTTGTTGAGGTACATAATGACGATATAGATGACAAGTCTCTAGGTCTCACTAACATTGAGATGTTGAGGTACCCAATGTCATTATAGATAACAAGTCTCCAGGTCTCACTAACATTGAGATGTTGAGGAACACAATGACAATGTTGATAACAAGTCTCCAGGTTTAACTAACATTGAGATGTTGAGGTACACAATGACATTATACATTAGAAGTCTCCAGGTCTCACTAACATTGAGATGTTGAGGTATATACAA
>NW_018405992.1:516879-537713 GCF_002113885.1 Mizuhopecten yessoensis
ACAACTCTCCAGGTCTCATTAACATTGAGATGTTGAGGTACACAATGACATTATAGATAACAAGTCTCCAGGTCTCACTAACATTGAGATGTTGAGGTATATACAATGACATTGTTGATAACAAATCTCCAGGTCTTACTAACATTGAGATGTTGAGATACACAATGACATTATACATAACAAGTCTCCAGGTCTCACTAACATTGAGATGTTGAGGTATACAATGACATTATAGATAACAAGTCTCCAGGTCTCACTAACATTGAGATGTTGAGGTATACAATGACATTATAGATAACAAGTCTCCAGGTCTCACTAACATTGAGATGTTGAGGTATACAATGACATTATAGATAACAAGTCTCCAGGTCTCACTAACATTGAGATGTTGAGGTATACAATGACATTATAGATAACAAGTCTCCAGGTCTCACTAACATTGAGATGTTGAGGTATACAATGACATTATAGATAACAAGTCTCCAGGTCTCACTAACATTGAGATGTTGAGGTATACAATGACATTATAGATAACAAGTCTCCAGGTCTCACTAACATTGAGATGTTGAGGTATACAATGACATTATAGATAACAAGTCTCCAGGTCTCACTAACATTGAGATGTTGAGGTATACAATGACATTATAGATAACAAGTCTCCAGGTCTCACTAACATTGAGATGTTGAGGTATACAATGACATTATAGATAACAAGTCTCCAGGTCTCACTAACATTGAGATGTTGAGGTATACAATGACATTATAGATAACAAGTCTCCAGGTCTCACTAACATTGAGATGTTGAGGTATACAATGACATTATAGATAACAAGTCTCCAGGTCTCACTAACATTGAGATGTTGAGGTATACAATGACATTATAGATAACAAGTCTCCAGGTCTCACTAACATTGAGATGTTGAGGTATACAATGACATTATAGATAACAAGTCTCCAGGTCTCACTAACATTGAGATGTTGAGGTATACAATGACATTATAGATAACAAGTCTCCAGGTCTCACTAACATTGAGATGTTGAGGTATACAATGACATTATAGATAACAAGTCTCCAGGTCTCACTAACATTGAGATGTTGAGGTATATACAATGACATTATAGATAACAAGTCTCCAGGTCTCACTAACATTGAGATGTTGAGGTACACAATGACATTATAGATAACAAGTCTCCAGGTCTCACTAACATTGAGATGTTGAGGTATACAATGACATTATAGATAACAAGTCTCCAGGTCTCACTAACATTGAGATGTTGAGGTATACAATGACATTATAGATAACAAGTCTCCAGGTCTCACTAACATTGAGATGTTGAGGTATACAATGACATTATAGATAACAAGTCTCCAGGTCTCACTAACATTGAGATGTTGAGGTATACAATGACATTATAGATAACAAGTCTCCAGGTCTCACTAACATTGAGATGTTGAGGTATACAATGACATTATAGATAACAAGTCTCCAGGTCTCACTAACATTGAGATGTTGAGGTATACAATGACATTATAGATAACAAGTCTCCAGGTCTCACTAACATTGAGATGTTGAGGTATACAATGACATTATAGATAACAAGTCTCCAGGTCTCACTAACATTGAGATGTTGAGGTATACAATGACATTATAGATAACAAGTCTCCAGGTCTCACTAACATTGAGATGTTGAGGTATACAATGACATTATAGATAACAAGTCTCCAGGTCTCACTAACATTGAGATGTTGAGGTATACAATGACATTATAGATAACAAGTCTCCAGGTCTCACTAACATTGAGATGTTGAGGTATACAATGACATTATAGATAACAAGTCTCCAGGTCTCACTAACATTGAGATGTTGAGGTATACAATGACATTATAGATAACAAGTCTCCAGGTCTCACTAACATTGAGATGTTGAGGTATACAATGACATTATAGATAACAAGTCTCCAGGTCTCACTAACATTGAGATGTTGAGGTATACAATGACATTATAGATAACAAGTCTCCAGGTCTCACTAACATTGAGATGTTGAGGTATACAATGACATTATAGATAACAAGTCTCCAGGTCTCACTAACATTGAGATGTTGAGGTATACAATGACATTATAGATAACAAGTCTCCAGGTCTCACTAACATTGAGATGTTGAGGTATACAATGACATTATAGATAACAAGTCTCCAGGTCTCACTAACATTGAGATGTTGAGGTATACAATGACATTATAGATAACAAGTCTCCAGGTCTCACTAACATTGAGATGTTGAGGTATACAATGACATTATAGATAACAAGTCTCCAGGTCTCACTAACATTGAGATGTTGAGGTATACAATGACATTATAGATAACAAGTCTCCAGGTCTCACTAACATTGAGATGTTGAGGTATACAATGACATTATAGATAACAAGTCTCCAGGTCTCACTAACATTGAGATGTTGAGGTATACAATGACATTATAGATAACAAGTCTCCAGGTCTCACTAACATTGAGATGTTGAGGTATACAATGACATTATAGATAACAAGTCTCCAGGTCTCACTAACATTGAGATGTTGAGGTATACAATGACATTATAGATAACAAGTCTCCAGGTCTCACTAACATTGAGATGTTGAGGTATACAATGACATTATAGATAACAAGTCTCCAGGTCTCACTAACATTGAGATGTTGAGGTATACAATGACATTATAGATAACAAGTCTCCAGGTCTCACTAACATTGAGATGTTGAGGTATACAATGACATTATAGATAACAAGTCTCCAGGTCTCACTAACATTGAGATGTTGAGGTATACAATGACATTATAGATAACAAGTCTCCAGGTCTCACTAACATTAAGATGTTGAGGTACACAATGACATTATAGATAACAAGTCTCCAGGTCTCACAAACATTGAGATGTTGAAGTATGCAATGACATTATAGATAACAATGACATCATAGATAACAAGTCTCCAGGTCTCACTAACATTGAGATGTCGAAGTATATAATGACATTATAGATACCAAGTCTCCAGGTCTCACTTACATGGAGATGTTGAGGTACACAATGACAATATTGATAACAAGTCTCCAGGTCTCACTAACATTGAGATGTTGAGGTACACAATGACATTACAGATAACAAGTCTCAAGGTCTCGCTAACATTGAGATGTTGAATTATGCAATGACATTATAGATAACAATGACATCATAGATAACAAGTCTCCAGGTCTCACTAACATTGAGAGGTTGAGGTAGACAATGACAATATAGATAACAAGTCTCCAGGTCTCACTAACATTGAGATGTCGAAGTATATAATGACATTATAGATACCAAGTCTCCAGTTCTCACTTACATGGAGATGTTGAGGTACACAATGACAATATTGATAACAAGTCTCCAGGTCTCATTAACATTGAGATGTTGAGGTACACAATGACATTACAGATAACAAGTCTCAAGGTCTCGCTAACATTGAGATGTTGAATTATGCAATGACATTATAGATAACAATGACATCATAGATAACAAGCCTCCAGGTATCACTAACATTGAGATGTTGAGGTATATACAATGACAATATAGATGACAAGACTCCAGGTCTCACTAACATTTAGATGTTGAGGTATACAATGACATTATACATAACAAGTCTCCAGGTCTCACTAACATTGAGATGTCGAAGTATATAATGAAATTATAGATACCAAGTCTCCAGGTCTCACTTACATGGAGATGTTGAGGCACACAATGACAATATTGATAACAAGTCTCCAGGTCTCACTAACATTGAGAGGTTGAGGGACACAATGACAATATAGATAACAAGTCTCCAGGTCTCACTAACATTGAGAGGTTGAGGTAGACAATGACAATATAGATAACAAGTCTCCAGGTCTCAGTAACATTGAGAGGTTGAGGTACACAATGACATTGTTGATAACAAGTCTCCAGGTTTAACTAACATTGAGATGTTGAGGTATACAATGACATTATAGATAACAATGACATCATAGATAACAAGCCTCCAGGTATCACTAACATTGAGATGTTGAGGTATATACAATCACATTGTTGATAACAAGTCTCCAGGTCTCACTAACATTGAGATGTCGAAGTATATAATGAAATTATAGATACCAAGTCTCCAGGTCTCACTTACATGGAGATGTTGAGGTACACAATGACAATATTGATAACAAGTCTCCAGGTCTCACTAACATTGAGAGGTTGAGGGACACAATGACATTGTTGATAACAAGTCTCCAGGTTTAACTAACATTGAGATGTTGAGGTATACAATGACATTATAGATAACAATGACATCATAGATACCAAGTCTCCAGGTCTCACTAACATTGAGATGTTGTGGTACACAATGACATTATAGATAACAAGTCTCCAGGTATCACTAACATTGAGATGTTGAGGTATATACAATCACATTGTTGATAACAAGTCTCCAGGTCTCACTAACATTAAGATGTTGAGGTATACAATGAAATTATAGATAACAATGACATCATAGATAACAAGCCTCCAGGTATCACTAACATTGAGATGTTGAGGTATATACAATGACATTGTTGATAACAAGTCTCCAGCTCTCACTAACATTAAGATGTTGAGGTATACAATGACATTATAGATAACAATGACATCATAGATAACAAGTCTCCAGGTCTCACTAACATTGAGATGTTGAGGTATAATTACAATGACATTGTTGATAACAAGTCTCCAGGATGCAATATTGAAGTATCACATTCAAGAAATGTTCACTTTATAAGTTATATGATAAATGCAGACCCGTAATAGTGATAACATATATATATATATATATATAGATTAAAAATGAATACAAAACACCATACACATTTATAAATTTAATGAAAATATCACTTTACATATAGACAAAATTGTATGCATATCAATTTATATAAACACCCATGTGTTATGAGATTAGATTCTACATTAGGACAGAAATATTGGTATTTTACTACACAATTATAACCCAAGAAATCCTGGATCACATGAGAAATTAATGGTCTGCATTGCCTGCATGCAGTTTTCATTGTGAAGGGCTCCTGAACGTCATATGAAAATTCAAAAATAGCAAAATAATCTCCATGAGAAGTGCACTAAACCCAGATAATATTATTTGTGTCATAATCATAAACTCGTAATAAAACTGGACTTCACTGCTTTACCAGAATAGGTCCAAAAACATATGTTTTGATCAACGCTTGCCTTCCTCTAAGGTAGGTACATTGTTTCCACTACACAAACCACCTATTACATGCTTAACATTCTAATAGAAAACACAAAACCTACAGATTTCTGTGACAACACGTCGACATCAATAACAAAAAGCCCACTGAACCGGTATCACACACAAGTTTCTTGTGTTGTTGAAACTTGTTGGTAGGAGCAATGATGGGGATACTTGAACACGTTACCACTTAATGACTGAAAAGGCAAGGACCATTATTGGAATATTTGTATGAAAGTATAAAATTCCTTCAAAATCAGATGGATAAAAAATCAGATCAACTAATCAGATGCCAAATCTTAAGATTTAGAATCAACCAGGCGAACTACTGGTAATTAATGAGATGGTCGTTTGCTCCAGTATTTGTCAGCATTTGATTATTAGTCTTGAAGAAAGGTCAATATTTGTATGTTCTATTTCCCTTATGCAGCCCTTACCCTCTGCTCCAAATAGGAGCCACACCCCTCATTTATACATCCAATCCAATCCAAATCAGTTCAAACTGTTTCATTCCTACTTAAGGGGTAGTCTTTTAAACATTAACCCCTATTTCCTCATTTAAGTCTTTGTCCTGAGTGGTGCCGCATCCCTTCATTCATACAACACTGAATTGCCAAGGCCCTTGGATGTTCCATGCCATACTAAGTCAAAATCAATTTTCTTAAGCAGTAGTTCTTTAGAGGCTAACCTGATTTCCCCCTTTGGGTTCTGCCTCCCTGCTCCCAAGGGAGTCACACTCTTCCTTTAAACAACGTTGAATACCCTATTCTTAAGAATGCAAAATTGGGTAAAATCTCTTCAGTTCTCCTGGATTGAAGGAGAATTATACAACGGACAGATACTGCCCCACAGCATGTGCTTGCTAGGCCCTTTGGACCAAGTGATCTGAAAACAGGATCACATAAGAGGGTATAATGGATAAAAAGAAGCTAGGAGTTGGAGTGATTTGTTTGATGTGCCCCGTCTAGAATTGCTGTTTGCCCTGAGAAGTTGGCACTTAGTGCTTTATCTATCACCGTACAGGCGAATCCTACAGAATGTGATGAAAGTAACATTATGAATGTTGACCAGTAGACAACCCCAACATGGCAGAACCCCCATTGGTAATACAACCTATACATTTTAATGACAAATGTGTCTATGACACATCTTATCAAACAGGACAAATGTTGTACATCATATTTGATACTACATGTATTTTAGTCATGAGGAGCTTTTTTACAAATATTCAGTAGAGTTTACCAAGTGAAAGTAGTAATTAGAAAAACCTTGATCTCACCACTAAGGCCCACATGACTTTCATAAATAAGACTCACAAGACCTTAACACAAAAATAAGTAATCGCAAGTCACAATGACAATGTTAACATAAAACCACAACCAACTATAACTGATGTACTTCCTTATAATGGTGAAACTGACACACAACAGCTGACTGATCCCAACAGACTGTCATGTGACGACATCTTAGTGATGTATGAAATGCCAGGTATATGATATCTACATTATACTGGGTTAACAGAGTAAGTGAATCAAAGACAATTTCATCTTTTTAGGTGGTATTCTTAAAAAGGTGGGACTATTTCTGACCATGGTCAATAATAAAAACTCATCAATATTAATGTTAAGCCCTAGCTGTATGAAATCTTTTTTAATTATACATATACCTAAATAATTTTTTTTTATGTTTTTGAGAGATTTATATATTATTTGTGTAATATACCAATTCCCAAATCAAAGAAACCTAATCATGCTTTGGACACAAACTCAGTCTGGATAACACCTCACTTTAAACCTTTCTTTAACGCTGGATTAGCATTCAATAGGGTGCCACCACACATTAAGTGCTGCTCCCTTACATCGCTGTGGGTTGACTAATGAGTAATGAAGGCTAATGAGACTTGACTAGTTAGACAGTATCAGCTATACTTTTGTTAGTGACTTTCAAGAATTCCTATTGTAGGATTGTATACATTTTACATGAAAACAAAGTTAAAAATAATGGAGACATTACACAAAGATGATTTTGTACAGCACTTTCATTTACAATATCCATTTAAAACATTGTATGTAAACAAAGGTAAGTTTTGTATTTGCAACAGATACATTCAGGTCATATGTATATGGTATTGCTTATGTGAATTTCATTATATCAGAGGATGAGGGGAAGAATACTGATGGTCCAACGATGCTAATTTAAAAACTGAAATGTTCAACTTTCCACATGGCCGCTTGATCTTGTCTCTATCCTAGTTTATTATCAAAGATAGCTGTAGTAAATTGTGTTCAGATTATAAGTTTCAGCTTCCATTGTATCTGTAAAACTGATAAAATAGTCTCAATGAACCTTCAGCACTGATAAATGTTCCGTGTTTGTATTTACATATAGGACAGATCGGACTGTTTGTTTACACCTGAACATGAAAAGGTAATTTCATGTCTCCTCTCAAGAGTCAGTAGGTAAAAAAATATGAACATGAGCTAGGACATGACGGACAACACTGGGCACACGCCTCACTGCCTACAGCGATACCCACATAGACTGCTACACTGGACACACGCCTCACTGCCTACAGCGATACCCACATAGACTGGTATCTACTACACTGGACACACGCCTCACTGCCTACAGCGATACCCACATAGACTGGTATCTACTACACTGGACACACGCCTCACTGCCTACAGCGATACCCACATTGACTGGATACTACTACACTGGACACACGCCTCACTGCCTACAGCGATACCCACATAGCCTGGTATCTACTACACTGGACACACGCCTCACTGCCTACAGCCATACCCACATAGACTGGTATCTACTACACTGGGCACACGCCTCACTGCCTACAGCGATACCCACATAGACTGGATACTACTACACTGGACACACGCCTCGCTGCCTACAGCGATACCCACATAGACTGGTACCTACTACACTGGACACACGCCTCACTGCCTACAGCGATACCCACATAGACTGGTATCTACTACACTGGACACCTGCCTCACTGCCTACAGTGATACCCACATAGACTACTACACTGGACAAACGCCTCACTGCCTTCAGCGATACCCACATAGACTACTACACTAGACAAACGCCTCACTGCCTACAGCGATACCCACATAGACTACTACACTCACACTTGCTTCAGTGTAACACATCTCAGAAAAACAGGTAACAATATATATGTAACAATAAATTCACTGGACCAGTTGTGTAACATTTGTTTACACGAAGCACAACTAAAATCAATGAAATGGCAACATAGACTGACTCATGATTACATTTTACTTATGATATAGGATACTATTCCCTATTTTTATCAAGATCTACTCAAACTACAAATGGTAACATGCTTCAATTTGCCTATACATTTAATCAAATGAAGGCTACCCCTGGCAATGTAAGCACATCAACAATGAAAATAGGTATGTGTAGACACTGTCACAGATCTCCCAGCCATTTACATATCACTCCTTTATAATAAGTAAACTTCAAATGTAAGTGCTGAAACTTGCTTTGGTCAAGTTCAGGATGTGATGAGCTGAGAAGGTTTTCAAACAGATAAATGTCTCAAGACCACCACAGCTGAAGATCTTAACCTCATGAACATGACCATAGCAACCTTTAACCCTGAAATGGTTACAATGATATAAGATTAGGCTCATCTTTATGAAACAATACATTATAGAATGAAATATGGAAAGAATTAGATGTCATAAACATACACAATTTTTATTACTGTTGCAAAATTTTCTGCACAGTATATAAGTAGCTTTGTCATAAAGGAGACTTATGCACAGTATATACGTAGCTCTGTCGTGACAAAGACTTATGCACAGTATATACGTAGCTCTGTTGTGACAAAGACTTATGCACAGTATATACGTAGCTCTGTCGTGACAAAGACTTATGCACAGTATATACGTAGCTCTGTTGTGAAGGAGACTTATGCACAGTATATACGTAGCTCTGTTGTGAAGGAGACTTATGCACAGTATATACGTAGCTCTGTTGTGAAGGAGACTTATGCACAGTATATACGTAGCTCTGTTGTGAAGGAGACTTATGCACAGTATATACGTAGCTCTGTTGTGAAGGAGACTTATGCACAGTATATACGTAGCTCTGTTGTGAAGGAGACTTATGCACAGTATATACGTAGCTCTGTCGTGAAGGAGACTTATGCACAGTATATACGTAGCTCTGTTGTGAAGGAGACTTATGCACAGTATATACGTAGCTCTGTTGTGAAGGAGACTTATGCACAGTATATACGTAGCTCTGTTGTGAAGGAGACTTATGCACAGTATATACGTAGCTCTGTTGTGAAGGAGACTTATGCACAGTATATACGTAGCTCTGTTGTGAAGGAGACTTATGCACAGTATATACGTAGCTCTGTCGTGAAGGAGACTTATGCACAGTATATACGTAGCTCTGTTGTGAAGGAGACTTATGCACAGTATATACGTAGCTCTGTCGTGAAGGAGACTTATGCACAGTATATACGTAGCTCTGTCGTGAAGGAGACTTATGCACAGTATATATGTAGCTCTGTCGTGAAGGAAACTTATGGACAGTATATACGTAGCCCTGTCCTGAAGGAGACTTATGCAAATTTCAAAAATACATAAAAATATTAAATAAAAAAGTTCCTCGATCATACTGATGACATGCTTTTGGTTTTTGACATTTGGCTTGTAATTTTGCGCTGTCAATCTGTTTCCACTGTGAGCATATCTGTGAGCAGTAATAGAGCCTGCTCTCACCAAAGTAAGGTGCTCCCCAAGTTAAATTCTTGATCCCTTCTGCTGCAACACCTGCAGATGAAACAAAATAATAAATATCTCCCTACATAAAACATAACATGCATCTCCCTACATAAAACATAACATGTATCTCCCTACTTAAAACATAACATGTATCTCCCTATGTAAAACATAACATGTATCTCCCTACGTAAAACATAACATGTATCTCCCTACTTAAAACATAACATGTATCTCCCTACGTAAAACATAACATGTATCTCCCTACTTAAAACATAACATGCATCTCCCTACTTAAAACATGTATCTCCCTACATAAAACATAACATGTATCTCCCTACGTAAAACATAACATGTATCTCCCTACTTAAAACCTGTATCTCCCTACGTAAAACATAACATATATCTCCCTACTTAAAACATAACATGTATCTTCTTACGTAAAACATAACATGTATCTCCCTACGTAAAACATAACATGTATCTCCCTACATAAAACATAACATGTATCTCCCTACATAAAACATAACATGTGTCTCCCTACATAAAACATAACATGTATCTCCCTACGTAAAACATAACATGTATCTCCCTACGTAAAACCATGAATTTAACCACATTTTGTTCTGAAGTCATCACATTGATGTCCTACGGTTATCTATTAATCTATAAATGAGCTTCTAATTACTGCTTTAATTTTCAGTGGTGTCAATAAAGCAGACACAATGCCATTTTCTTTTCAACTTATCTTGGAAAATACTACAATGTGTGTTATACCTTGGCTCTGTCAGTTGGTTCTGGGTCCTGGCCATTGACAATATTTGGACACTCTTTAGATACAACACACAAAAACTCAGCATGGTCTTCGCTGCCATAATTATATTGGGATCCAATATTCACAAGCTGAAAAACATAGGTTATTATGTTAAACTGTTACAATTCACTGTACACACAAAATATCACAAGATAAATATTCTTGTGTCAAGAATCAATTACAAAAACAAAAAAGTTTACAATTTTTTTAAGGAGACACATCGTAGATTAAACGTTTATATAATAATATTTTATTGTAAGTTTGTGTATTTGCATCCTTGCAAAAGTGTGAATCTGATGTAGACATAACAGTGCTACCTCAATGACATACCACAAAGGTACTGTACATAAGTCGCCCCCTCTGACATGCAATGGGATACAGCAGATCAACTCTTTCCCCAAACACAGGTTTACATGTGTATAACAGTAATTTACAGTAACTATAAGTTACATGTGTACAACAGTAAATTACAATAGTGAGTTGTGTATAACAGTAATTTACGGTTATTTTATAAATATCCCAGTGTTGATCATGACAGTAACTTACAGTAAATTATATGTAGCAGGTATCGTAGTTGTTTATATGAACACATGTGTAAAACACACTCACAGTTACAATATTAGTACTTTACATAAGATTATGATTTACAGTAACCATAACTTACATGTGTTTGACACTTATTTACATCTGCTTTATGAATATTTATATGTAAATAACAATCCAAACAGGATAGATTTTCAGAATGGATAAAATGGTGGCATTTTTGGATTTCAAATCAGACAAATATAACAGGAAATGGTCTGGACAATACAGTAATCATTTCTATTACACTTCAACTCAATTGCTTCAGTAGAATTTGAATTTTAGTGTTTAAAAATAGACTTACGAAAACCCCTTGTAATTTTGAAAGTAGTTCAAGGACATCATTTAAGGAAAGTTTATAGCACTTAATGCAAGGTACCTCCTGGCCAAGTATCATCTCTGGGCCTCCTGGTTATTCAGAAGAAGGTTTCAAAGGTTCTCAAATATTTTATCGATGTAATCTTGAAAGTCGGTCAAGGTCATTTATTTGAGGAAACTTGAAAGCACTTTGTCCCAGATACCAAATGGCAAAATATCATGGCCCTAGGTCTTCAAGTTTGTAAGAAGACACCGTTCAAATAAAAAGTTGACAGACGACTGATGCCGGATGACGAAGAGACGACGGACAACACACAATACCATAAGCTTAACTGGCACTTCATGCCCGGAGAGCAAACGATGCAAAGTTGACAAGAATGGATAACAATAGCTCACAAGATTCTCATTTGAGCTAAAAAGTAATATATACAATAGGATGACAGCACTTACTTGCTCAAACTTCCATCCATCGGACATTGCAGACACAATTTGTGTTAGCTCCTCCTCTGAGCATTGTAGAACACGGTAGACACTTTTAGTGAATGACTGTAACACAGATTTATACACAATTAGACAGGCACACTCGGTGAACAATGGTAATTATTTCCTAATTACATGTATATGCCACCTTGAACAGACATCATTCACATGAGATCACATCAGTCTAATTTTGAAGAATGTTTTGCAATTTTTAAATGTACCACAAAAACAAAAAGCTGAAAAAATATAAAATATCGGATCTTTGACAAGTTTCTAATTCATATGAGATTTATGAATTGATTCCAAAAGTTTTTACTTTTCATAAATAATATGAAATGGAAATAAATTCAAGATACTGTTTATCAGATTACTAAGAATATATGTGAATATTCACGAATTCTCTGTAACCATTGTGAGGTCTTAAATGTTGCAACTGCAATTTGGATTCCAAGGCTATCATCTCCAAGGAACAATGCCATGGTGTCATGTCTGTGTATATTCTGATGTCATGTCTGTGTATATTCTGATGTCATGTCTGTGTATATTCTGATGTCATGTCTGTATAATCTGATGTCATGTCTGTGTATATTCTGTTGTCATATCTGTGTATATTCTGATGTCATGTCTGTGTATATTATGATGTCATGTCTGTGTATATTCTGATGTCATGTCTGTGTATATTCTGATGTCATGTCTGTGTATATTCTGATGTCATGTCTGTGTATATTCTGATGTCATGTCTGTGTATATTCTGATGTCATGTCTGTGTATATTCTGATGTCATGTCTGTGTATATTCTGATGTCATGTCTGTGTATATTCTGATGTCATGTCTGTGTATATTCTGATGTCATGTCTGTGTATATTCTGATGTCATGTCTGTGTATATTCTGATGTCATGTCTGTGTATATTCTGATGTCATGTCTGTGTATATTCTGATGTCATGTCTGTGTATATTCTGATGTCATGTCTGTGTATATTCTGATGTCATGTCTGTGTATATTCTGATGTCATGTCTGTGTATATTCTGATGTCATGTCTGTGTATATTCTGATGTCATGTCTGTGTATATTCTGATGTCATGTCTGTGTATATTCTGATGTCATGTCTGTGTATATTCTGATGTCATGTCTGTGTATATTCTGATGTCATGTCTGTGTATATTCTGATGTCATGTCTGTGTATATTCTGATGTCATGTCTGTGTATATTCTGATGTCATGTCTGTGTATATTCTGATGTCATGTCTGTGTATATTCTGATGTCATGTCTGTGTATATTCTGATGTCATGTCTGTGTATATTCTGATGTCATGTCTGTGTATATTCTGATGTCATGTCTGTGTATATTCTGATGTCATGTCTGTGTATATTCTGATGTCATGTCTGTGTATATTCTGATGTCATGTCTGTGTATATTCTGATGTCATGTCTGTGTATATTCTGATGTCATGTCTGTGTATATTCTGATGTCATGTCTGTGTATATTCTGATGTCATGTCTGTGTATATTCTGATGTCATGTCTGTGTATATTCTGATGTCATGTCTGTGTATATTCTGATGGTATGTCTGTGTATAGTCTGATGTCATGTCTGTGTATATTCTGATGTCTGTGTATATTCTGATGTCATGTCTGTATATTCTGATGTCATGTCTGTGTATATTCTGATGTCATGTCTGTGTATATTCTGATGTCATGTCTGTACTAAAACTTGTGTTAACTTCAGACACTTGTGTTATATCAATCACAAATTTTATTAAGCATTTTAGAATATTGTTGAAAATTTAGCCATTCTGATCCCTTTTTGCTCTACCCTTCATCAGGCCCGAGAGGCAGGAACCATTAAATTGACATTTTTTGTTTATCTTTGGCCATAGAAGCTCCGGCAACAGTTCATTGAAATCAACTCTGAGGTTTTGGAGAAGAAGTCCTAAATGTGAATTGTTTACATACAGATAATGCATGACAATAGAAAAAAGGTGATTGCAAAGGTTACACGAGACACCGTCTCAGGTGACCTCAAATGTGAGGTGTAAATATAGGAACCATGAGTCATCACCATAACAAGTTAATATAGTCTACCAAATGGTACAAATAAACGACTAAGTAGGCCTTTACTAGATCACATTTGACACAAGTTTCATTCTCATTAGTGATTTTACAACAATTTCATGGACGCAAAATAAATATTTTAAATTTGGTGGTAATATTGCTCTTTTACAGTAAGGGGTGTCATGTTACAATTCCAGCAGTACTAATCAGTCTACTTTCTTCAGAAGATGTGTCAATAGGCTGAAGCCTACCAGGTTTGTTTTTCTTGAAACTCATAAATGAATACAAAGTCGTGTTGCAATATTCCTTATTTGTATTCTTCATACCTGATTCTGCTTAGCGTTTCTCACCACAATCTTCTCCTTCACCAACTTGATCAAATCTGTGATGTTGTAGAATTCAGCTTCTTCTAGGATTCCTGAAATATATTTTTAAAGTAATAATTCTGAAACAATTTCACCTACCTGGTAGCCATCTGTGATATCAGTGTGATGTCTATATGATATGTCTATGTGATGTCTGTGTGATTTGTGCGATATGTGTGATATGTCAATGTGTGATATGTGTGATATGTCTATGTGCGATGTCTGTGTGATGTCTGTGTGATATGCCAATGTGTAATGTCTGTGTAATATACCAATATGACAGTGTGATATACCAATGTGTGATGTCTGTGTGATATACCAATGTGTGATGTCTGATTGACATACCAACATGTGATGTCTGTGTAATATACCAATGTGTGCTGTCGGTGTGATAGTGTGACATACAAATGCGTGATGTCTGTGTGATATACTAATATGATAGTGTGATATACCAATGTGTGATGTCTGTGTGATAGTGTGATATACCATGGTGTGATATGCCAATGTGTGATGTCTGTGTGATATACCAATGTGTGATGTCAGTGTGAGAATGTGATATGTCAGTGTGAAAGTGTGATATATCAATGTGTGATGTCTGTGTGATATGCCAATGTGTGATGTCTGTGTAATATACCAATATGATAGTGTGATATACCTCTGTGTGATATACCAATATGTGATGTCTGTTTGATATACCAGTATATGATGTATGTGTGATATCTCTGTGATATGCCAATGCGTGATGTCAGTGTGATAGTGTGATATACCTCTGTGTGATATACCGATGAGTGCGGTCGGTGTGATAGTGTGATATACCAATGTGTGATGTATGTGTTATATACCAATGTGTGATGTTTGTGTGATATACCAATGTTATGTATGTGTGATACACCAATGAGTGATGTATGTGTGATAGTGTGATGTCTGTGTGATATACCAATGTGTGAAGTCTGTGTGATATACCAATGTATGAGGTCTGTGTGATATACCAAGGTGTGATGTCTGTGTGATATACCAATGTGTGATGTCTGTGTGATACACCAGTGTGATGTCTGTGTGATAGTATGATGTCTGTGTGATATACCAATGTGTGATGTCTGTGTGAAATACCAATGTGTGAGGTCTGTGTGATATACCAATGTGTGATGTCTGTGTGAAATACCAATGTGTGATGTCTGTGTGAAATACCAATGTGTGATGTCTGTGTGAAATACCAATGTGTGATGTCTGTGTGATATACCAATATGTGATGTCTGTTTGATATACCAATATATGATGTATGTATGATATCTCTGTGATATGCCAATGTGTGATGTCAGTGTGATAGTGTGATATACCTCTGTGTGATATACCGATGGGTGTGGTCAGTGTGATAGTGTGATATACCAATGTGCGATAGTGTGATACACATATGAGTGATGAATGTGTGATAGTGTGATGTCTTTGTGATATACCAATGTGTGAGGTCTGTGTGATATACCAATGTATGATGTCTGTGTGATATACCAAGGTGTGATGTCTGTGTGATATACCAATGTGTGATGTATGTGTGATACACCAGTGTGATGTCTGTGTGATAGTATGATGTCTGTGTGATAGTGTGATATACCAATGTGTGAGGTCTGTGTGATATATCAATGTGTGATGTCTGTGTGATATACCAATGTGTGATGTCTGTGTGAGAATGTGATATGTCGGTGTGAAAGTGTGATATATCAATGTGTGATGTCTGTGTGATATACCAATGTGGGATGTCTGTGTGATATACCAATATGTGATGTCTGTTTGATATACCAGTATATGATGTATGTGTGATATCTCTGTGATATGCCAATGCGTGAAGTCAGTGTGATATACCTCTGTGTGATATACCGATGAGTGCAGTCGGTGTGATAGTGTGATATACCAATGTGTGATGTATGTGTGATATACCAATGTGTGATGTTTGTGTGATATACCAATGTTATGTATGTGTGATACACCAATGAGTGATATATGTGTGATAGTATGATGTCTGTGTGATAGTGTAATATACCAATGTGTGAGGTCTGTGTGATATACCAATGTATGAGGTCTGTGTGATATACCAATGTGTGATGTCTGTGTGATACACCAGTGTGATGTCTGTGTGATAGTATGATGTCTGTGTGATAGTGTAATATACCAATGTGTGAGGTCTGTGTGATATACCAATGTGTGATGTCTGTGGGATACACCAGTGTGATGTCTGTGTGATACACCAGCGTGATGTCTGTGTGATAGTATGATGTCTGTGTGAATGTGTGAGGTCTGTGTGATATTTGATATACCAATATATGATGTATGTGTGATATATCTGTGATATGCCAATGTGTGATGTCAGTGTGATAGTGTGATATACCTCTGTGTGATATACCGATGGGTGTGGTCAGTGTGATAGTGTGATATACCAATGTGTGATAGTGTGATACACCTATGAGTGATGAATGTGTGATAGTGTGATGTCTTTGTGATATACCAATGTGTGAGGTCTGTGTGATATCTGTGTGATATTGATATACCTCTGTGTGATATACCGATGGGTGTGGTCAGTGTGATAGTGTGATATACCAATGTGGGATGGTGTGATACACCTATGAGTGATGAATGTGTGGTAGTGTGATGTCTTTGTGATATACCAATGTGTGAGGTCTGTGTAATGTCTGTGTGATATCTGTGTGATATGCCAATGTGTAATGTCTGTGTGATATCTGTGTGATATGCTGATGTGTGATGTGGTGTGATAGTGTGATATACCAATGTGTGATGTCTGTGTGATAGTATTATATACCAATGTGTGATGTCTGTGTGATATACCAATGTGTGATGTATGTGTGTGTCATGTCTGTGTGATAGTGTGATGTCTGTGTGATATGCCTATGTGTGATGTCTGTGTGAAAGTGTGATATACCAATGTGTGATGTCTGTGTGAAATGCAAATCTGTGATGTTTGTGTGAAAGTGATATACCAATGTGTGATGTCTTGTGTGATAGTGTGATATACCAATGTGTGAGGTCTGTGTAATGCCTGTGTGATGTCTGTGAGATGTACCAATGTGTGATGTATGTGAGATAGTGTGGTAGTGTGATATAACAATGTGTGATGTCAGTGTGATAGTATGAAATACCAATGTGTGATGTCTGTGTGATATACCAATGTGTGATGTCTGGGTGATATACCAATGTGTCATATTTGTGTGATAGTGTGATGTCTGGGTGATAGTGTGATGTCTGTGTGATAGCGTGATATACCAATGTGTGAGGTCTGTGTAATGTCTGTGTGATATCTGTGTGATATGCCAATGTGTGATGTCAGTGTGATAGTATGATATATCAATGTGTGATGTCTGGGTGATATACCAATGTGTGATGTCTGTGTGATAGTTTGATATACCAATGTGTGATGTCTGTGTGATATACCAATATGTGATGTCTGGGTGATAGTTTGATATACCAATGTATGAGGTCTGTGTAATGCCTGTGTGATATGTGTGATATGCCAATGTGTGATGTCAGTGTGATAGTATGATATACCAATGTGTGATGTCTGGATGATATACCAATATGTGATGTCTGTGTGATAGTTTGATATACCAATGTGTGATGTCTGTGTGATATACCAATATGTGATGTCTGGGTGATAGTTTGATATACCAATGTGTGATGTCTGTGTGATAGTGTGATATACCAATGTGTGATAGTGTGATTTACCAATGTGTGATGTATGTGTGTGTCATGTCTGTGTGATAGTGTGATGTCTGTGTAATATGCCTATGTGTGATGTGTGTGTGAAAGTGTGATATACCAATGTGTGATGTCTGTGTGAAATGCAAATCTGTGATGTGTGTGTGAAAGTGATATACCAATGTGTGATGTCTTGTGTGATAGTGTGATATACCAATGTGTGAGGTCTGTGTATTGCCTGTGAGATGTACCAATGTGTGATGTATGTGAGATAGTGTGGTAGTGTGATATAACAATGTGTGATGTCAGTGTGATAGTATGATATACCAATGTGTGATGTCTGTGTGATATACCAATGTGTGATGTCTGGGTGATATACCAATGTGTGATGTCTGTGTGATAGTGTGATGTCTGGGTGATAGTGTGATAGTGTGATGTATGTGTGATATACCAATGTGTGAGGTATGTGTAATGTCTGTGTGATATCTGTGTGATATGCCCATGTGTGATGTCAGTTTGAAAGTATGATATACCAATGTGTGATGTCTGGGTGATATACCAATGTGTGATGGTTGTGTGATATACCAATGTGTGACGTCTGTGTGATAGTGTGATATACCATGGTGTGATATGCCAATGTGTGATGTCTGTGTGATAGTTTGATATACCAATGTATGAGGTCTGTGTAATGCCTGTGTGATATATGTGTGATATGCCAATGTGTGATGTCAGTGTGATAGTATGATATACCAATGTGTGATGTCTGGGTGATATACCAATATGTGATGTCTGTGTGATAGTTTGATATACCAATGTGTGATGTCTGTGTGATATCAGGTGGTATGCCAATGTGTGATATTTTTGTGATAGTGTGATGTCTGTGTGATAGTGTGATGTCTGTATGAAAGTGTGATATACCAATGTGTGATGTCTGTGTGATAGTTTGATATATCAATGTTTGAGGTCTGTGTGATATCAGGTGGTATGCCAATGTGTGATGTCTGTGTGATATCTTTGTGATATGTCAATGTTCGATGTAGGTGTGATATCAGGTGATATGCAAATGTGTGATGTCTGTGTGATATATCAATGTGTGATGTCTGTGTGAGGTCTGTGTTATGTCTGTGTGATATCTGTTTGATATGCCAATGTGTGATGTCTGTGTGATAGTTTGATATGCCAATGTGTAATGTCTGTGTGATATCTGTGTGATATGCCAATGTGTAATGTCTATGTGATATCTGTGTGATATGCCAATGCGTAATGTCTGTGTGATATCTGTGTGATATACCAATGTGTGAGGTCTGTGTTATGTATGTGTGATATCTGTGTGATATCTGTGTGATATGCCAATGTGTGATATCTGTATATACCAATGTGTGAGGCCTGTGTTATGTATGTGTGATATCTGTGGGATATGCCAATGTGTAATGTCTGTGTGATATCTGTGTGATATGCCAATGTGTAATGTATGTGTGATATGCCAATGTGTAATGTCTGTGTGATATGTGTGTGATATGCCAATGATAGATATGTAATCTTGAAGGTTGTGTGTGTGTGTTACCTTCCTCAGCTAGGTCTCTATTCATGACTAGCTTTCCATGCCGTAGATAATTCAAAACTGGACCAAAGTATGTTGGATCTCTGTCAATCAGGTAGGCACCATTACCATCCTTAAAAATATAAAGAATATACAACACTACAGATTCAAATCACTGCAAATCAGTAACAGCAACTCCCGGGAGATAGGAATTAATTGGTTAACAGGGAGTAGAGGGGTTCAGTTGGAGTAAACGGTTTAATTGGGAGTAAAGGGGTTCAGTGGGAGTAAAGGAGTTCAGTGGGAGTAAAGGGATTCAGTGAGAGTAAAGGGGTTCAGTGGGAGTAAAGGAGTTCAGTGGGGTTAAGGGATTCAGTGAGATTAAAGGGGTTCAGTGAGAGTAAAGGAGTTCAGTGGGGTTAAGGGATTCAGTGGGAGTAAAGGGATTCAGTGAGAGTAAAGGGGATTCAGTGGGAGTAAAGGGGTTCAGTGAGAGTAAAGGGGTTCAGTGGGAGTAAAGGAGTTCAGTGGGAGTATTGGGGTTCAGTGAGAGTTAATGAGTTCAGTGGGAGTAAAGGGGTTCAGTTGGAGTGAAGGGATTCAGTGGAAATAAAGGAGTTCAGTGGGAGTAATGGGGTTCAGTTTGAGTGAAGCAGGACTCACTCGGGACCTAAAACAAGAGATCCCAGAGGGATCTTGGCGCCCACCTTTGTACCATCTTCATTAGTTCTTTGTCAGTTCGATCTTTTCTCTTCCTTCCTCTAATCTGTTTGATCGAGTCATGTCAACAGTAAATGCACCTTGAGGTAACTTTTGATCTAAACTTAATACTGATGTGTATGAAAGCCAACCTTCAAAGTGAGTTTGTCATTTCACATATTTACTAGTACAGTACTTAATGTGAAAGAAATAGAAT
>NW_018405992.1:538994-562365 GCF_002113885.1 Mizuhopecten yessoensis
GACGCAGGGTGATTTGAATAGCTAGCCCACCATCAGATGATGGTGGGCTAAAAATCATAAGCCAAAAACGTAGCCATGTGTGAAGTTCAGTAGCCATTTTTGTTTTAAACAGTGGCCATACTTTCTTGGCTTCCAACCGTTACGGGTGGGTCCTCCATTAAAATCATTCAGTATTTAATATTTTTTGAAGTGCAATACTATTCAACATGATGTTAAAGGAGTACTCTGTAAAAGTAAAATTTTGTTACACATCTTGTTTGTAATTTAATCCATAATGTGATATTTTTTGTAATACTTTCAGATTATTGGCTGTAATTATAAGAAAATATGACTTAAATTAAATTGCTGAAAATTCCCACCAGAACTTTTAACATTCTTTTCAAAAGAAAGTGAAGTCGGACTTGATCTCATTTTCTTGACACAGGAAAAAAATATAGGTTGAAGTTTTCATTTTAGCATATTATTTGCCTTTAATTGTGAGCTTATATGGTCTAATTCCGTGCCTTCAATCTAAAAATAAAACAAACAAAAATCCAAACCAAAAGTAGCCTCGGTGATGCAATATTGATAATTATTTTTCCTGTGAATTCAGCGTAATTCATGTTTTAAATAAAACAAGAGGCACATGGGCCTTAACGGTCACCTGAGACCTACAGTATTTATTTTTGTTGTTGAAATATGTACCAATTTGAGTAAAAAATAGTTAACGTAACGTTAACTTAAGTTTGTCAGGACCATGAGTCGATTATTCCTAGACAGAGTTTCAGTTAAATCGGCCAATTAGAACTTGTTTTTAAGTCTGAAATAGTTTTTCAAAATGGCAGCTGTGGCAGCCATATTGGATTTCTGATTGACCTGAAAAATAACAACACTTTGTCAGGACCATTAGTCGATCATTCCTACAAAGTTTCAGTTCAATCGGCCTAGCAGAACTTGACTTTAAGTTTGAAATAGTTTTTCAAAATGCCGGCCTTGGCGGCCATATTGGATTTCTGATTGACCCGAAAAATATCAACACTTTGTCAGGACCTTGAGTTGATCATTCCTATTAAGTTTTAGTACAATCGACCCAGCAGAACTTGACTTAAAGTTTGAAATAGTTTTTCAAAATGCCGGCCTTGGCGGCCATATTGGATTTCTGATTGACCCGAAAAATATCAACACTTTGTCAGGACCTTGAGTTGATCATTCCTATTAAGTTTTAGTACAATCGACCCAGCAGAACTTGACTTAAAGTTTGAAATAGTTTTTCAAAATGCCGGCCTTGGCGGCCATATTGGATTTCTGATTGACCCGAAAAATATCAACACTTTGTCAGGACCTTGAGTTGATCATTCCTATTAAGTTTTAGTACAATCGACCCAGCAGAACTTGACTTAAAGTTTGAAATAGTTTTTCAAAATGCCGGCCTTGGCGGCCATATTGGATTTCTGATTGACCCGAAAAATAACAACACTTTGTCAGGACCTTGAGTTGATCATTCCTATTAAGTTTTAGTTCAATCGACCCAGCAGAACTTGACTTTAAGTTTGAAATAGTTTTTCAAAATGGCTGCCGGTGCGGCCATATTGGATTTCTGATCAACCTGAAAAATAACAGCACTTGGTCAGGGAGATGTCAGTAACCTTCCCATGAAATATTAATGAAATCCCTTTGCCAGTATTTCAGCGTAAGTTGAAAATGTAAAATGTTAGCGGACGACGGACGAAGACGGATAGCAATAGGTCACTTGATACAATTAAGTAAATTTCATTATTTCCAATGTAAGGAAAAGGAATGGGCTTGTTTAATTACGGACAAAATGACTTTCAAAATGATAGTTGTATAATTATAATCAGCTTTGATTTATAATGTTAATAAGGTAACAGGTTGTTTCACCCTAAATCCTGTTCGCGCTAATGGTTGTTTCTCCCTAAATCCTGTTCGCGCTAAGGGTTGTTTTGACCTAAATCCTGTTGTTTCACCCTAAATCCTGTTCAGGCTAAGGGTTGTTTCACCCTAAATCCTGTTCACGCTAAGGGTTGTTTCACCCTAAATCCCGTTCGCGCTAAGGGTTGTTTCACCCTAAATCCTGTTCGCACTAAGGAATGTTTCGACCTAAATCCCGTTCGCACTAAGGGTTGTTTCGACCTAAATCCTGTTTGCGCTAAGGGTTGTTTCACCCTAAATCCTGTTCGCGCTAAGGGTTGTTTCACCCCGAATCCTGTTCCTGCTAAGGGTTGTTTCACCCCAAATCCTGTTCGCGCTAAGGGTTGTTTCACCCCAAATCCCGTTTGCGCTAAGGGTTGTTTCGACCTAAATTCTGTTCGTCCTAGCTATAGGTTGCCCTAAATGTATTTTTTTAAATTTATACTCTAACATAATAATTAATATTTAAATATATCAACTAAACTTATTGATGACTTTCTACATTAGTGTTAGGTATATTTCATTTAGAGTATATGTGATAGCGGAGTCAGCTTTTCACAGCTGCCGTTTGTCACACTCGGTTAAAAACAAGACCAACAATTTTTTTTGTGAAATTGATTTTAATGATATGGAAGACTTAATTTGTGACTTAAGGTGGCTCCACACTTTCGTAATTAACCAGCCAAATTCGTTGAAACTTTCAAATAATGGTTATGCAACTATGTAGAGTTGATTTTATGAAAATCTAAACATTCCGATAGTTTGGGGACTTTTTTGGAAAAAAATACCAAAAAGTTGAATTTTCGTCAATTTTAATATTTTCCGTTTTTTTTTTGTGTGTGACATTGTTCGGAACAATAACAACAATAATAAAATGAAAAGAAGCATTTCTAATTAACCCTACAAATATTTTATTTATTGCAAAATATGTAACACATGTTACACAAAGTATTTTTTATTGAATTTGTACGGATAAAAGTGATTATCTACAAGCTAAAAGCAAACAGGACACAAAGATCTATACATATAGAATGGGAAATTGAACAAAATATACACAATGGCTTTATAATTAATTTATTTTACATTTTACAATCACTTCGATCCGGGTGAGAGTTATCTTCCTTGAAAAAAATCGGAACTTTTTGCAGAGGGGTGACATTTACACAATGACAGTTGTCTCTGTTTACATATAACAAAAATGATGGAAATAAATCAAAAATATGATATCAAAATTATCAATTTATTGTTCTTTAATGGAACCAAATTACCCTCAGTCATGTACACTTTGGACATCATTCCACAGTCCGCTAACTCACGGTATATTTATAATTACATGTCAGGTACATATGTGACCAGAGGCTATCGCATGGTATGCCGTTCTCACGTGCCCTCACACATGCATTTCATAGGTATCTTGATATTTTACAAAACATTATTTTCACAGAGTAAGTAGACTACATTTGTAAACACGATTTAATCGACAGAGCGAAACTCCCTCAGCTTATGAACTCGTGTAAGCACGTGATATGCACATATGAGGTTGGTACGTCCGCATTCCATGTGTTTCCTATATGACCTTCTTGAGGTCGTCTGGTCTCATGTCACTGTCTTCCCGTGAGTCTGTTTATGTCTATGAATTGGAAAGCTTTATTCCTGAAGTACGTGTTATTATACAATTCCCGGTAAAATCTCGATATCGGGTGTTGACATATCATCGGCACGCACGTGTACTATTGTTTACCAGGGGCCTGTTCGTTTATGCGGAGCAACCGGTTTGACCGTTTATAAATGTAACAATTTCGGGCATAAATCCTGGCGGACCTGCAAATGTGTATGCAGGCCTTGCAAGGCTTTCTCAAGGCTCACCTGAAAGCAGCATCAGATTACTAGGTCCGACCTTCTTTAAAAAACGAACAACAGTGGTCCGATCGGTTTGACCGTTTAAAAGAAAACGGCCCAGGTGTTACTAAAATTTGCACTACGATACTGAATGCCCGATACGCAATACGGAAATGACGACACAGTGTACATGCACATCTCGATCAAGATAATTGAGTCCAAGCTGTACTTTTTCCGGAAGTACATCCGAAAATGGACGCTGATGATGATGTGTGGAGCCACCTTAAAACAACTAAAATTGAAAGAAAACACCAAACAATGTTTCGCCCTAACATTTTTGGTTTCACGGCAAAGCAACCTAGGATAAACAGGATCTCGGGCGAAACAACTCGGAACCCTTAAGAAACGCAACTTAACCACTAGTCCGAATTATTCTGACGTTTTGTCGACTTTTTTTATATTGGTCTGTCGTCGACTTTCAATCCATGTGCGACATGTGTGTGAAAGTGACGATTTGTTTCTAAAATATCAGTTTGAAGAGCGATCCTGGCACGGGTCACTTATTTCCTGCAGATGATAGTGGACCGGAGTTCTGACGTTAATCGACGACAGAACGATATAAAAAAGTCGATAAAACGTCAGAATAATTCGGACTACTTTAACACTTACTGCAGCTTTTTTTTGTTAGTTTTTATGATTTGAAGACTAGATGAAATGGACAAGACATAAGCATTGATATGCACGATATGTTCATTATATTTTTTTATTCCAAAACAAATTACAATTGAATGCATTAAATTGTATTAAGCAAGGACGTGTGCTATTCTAGATCTGGGTACAGGCCCATAAAATCCAAAGAAATTTCCTCGGGGCCATCAACACAATTCTGATGACGTAGGCTTTGCTGGATGTGAAGGACTTGGTATTCCGACATTAATTTTACCCGACGATTCAGCGTCCGGAGCTTGATTAGAAAATGACACTGGGATGCATGACATCATCGCAAACCCATAAACAAACTGTATTACATGGATCATATTACCTTATCCGTGTTGAGATCAGGTTCGTCTTGGACAAGTCTGTATAGGAAAGACTTTGGGTCTCTACAAAGGGTTGTCCTTGTTGTCATAAAAACAGTTCCTCCCACGTTTAATTTTACCCATTGACTTTTTCTACTTGTGGATGTTGAGCATTCTGGTACATTATTGACACTCTCCTTTTTCGGTTCTGTTGCCATTTCAAATGTGCAAATGCCACGTAAGAGCCTTGTGCTATCCTTACGGATGTGCAAGATCAGGACGCTGTCCCTGAAATATGATTATTACGGTGACGAAATGTCATTTAGTTATTCTGATATTCTGTCCTCTCACAACTGATGAATTAAAATCTTATCTGGGTTTATAAAGCGCTTCTCCAAAGTCCTGACATTTCAAACATATGAATGACCAAGATTTTTGACGGGGACCCAAATAACTCGTTCAATACACGCCACTGGCTCGATCGGACCGACTGTGCCCTTGATACCGCCATCATGACGAGCAGAAGATTGGCGAAGTCCGCCGTCAACTGGAAGGCGTTTGGCGAAAGAGTGTCAGATGCCAACTTGCCATATTTCAAGAAATTCAAGAATTTGTCCGCTACTTATTCAGGAAAGTAAGTGTCGAACAAAGGAGAGGCTTCAAACTGTTATCTGAACCCCCCCCCCTTTCTTCCGACAGGTTGGTTAATCGGTGTTGTTTGAAGTCGGCTAATTGTTGCAGTCTGTTGTCCACAACTTTAAAATCAATTGTTCCGAGGAGGTTCAATGACAAATGCTTTTAATTTTGGTTAAAAAAACCTGTCCCAATATTTTCGAAAATTGTTTGTCAGATAGGGTTCAAGGTCATCTTATTCCAGATCATTTTTGCTGAAGACTTTTACTTCTTCTACCACTTGGTGGCCACCATCAATCAGTTGATCATTCTGTCACTTGCTGTGCGATGCGCTAAGTTAAGGTGCAGAGTTAAAAACTTGATAAAAACAGTTTGAAGGATTCAAGACTCAGCGTCTACAGTGCTAGCGGTTAGCACATTCCAATCACGGATGGTTCTTGAATCTTGGGTAGAAAGACTCCTTCCTTAACTTGGTGTTGCATGATGGACTTTTGAAGGATTTAGCGTGCATATTTCTGCTATGACGTGTTGGAGGTAGGAGTTTCCCTGTGGCATCAATCTTGACTTGGTTATTGCTGACCTTATAAAGTAGCCCTAGCCTCGCGTTTCCCCCTCTTTCCTCAAGTGATTCCCATTCCAGGTCTTTCATAATTTCTGTGACAGATGTTGGACTGTGATACACACAGTGTTTTTTGGTGTATCAGGCGGCCCGTCGTTGTACCATCTCTAATGTTGGGTTTGCTGATGTTAAGGTTCCTCTTCAGAAAGCTGATGGCGTAATTAGCCTTTTTACACATATAAGAGATGTGTAGGTTCCATTTCAGGTCTGTTGTAATTGTGACACCCAGGTACTTGGTAGATGTTACTTGCTCTAGAGTATGTGAATGAAGTTTATATTCTCTCTTGATGGTATTCCTTTTCTTGGAGGTAGTAATGACGTTACACTTGTCAGGATGGAAATTCATCATCCAGGTGGTTTCCCATTGAGCTTGACTGTCAAGATCTTCCTGGAGATGTTCACCATCTCCCTGGGGTACATGATAGTATCGTCTGCAAATAGGGGAACTTTGGATCTTATATTCTCCGGAAGGTCATTTATATAATAAAGGAACATGCTGGGACCAAGAACCAAGTCTTGAAAGACTCTAGACTCAACTTCTACAAAGCGAGATGTTTCTCCTTCCACTAATACAGCCTGTTTCCCAAGAAGCTCTATCCATCTATTTGTCTTGCCTTTGATTCCATAGTGATGTAACTTATGTGTCAAGAGACTGGCTGACCTTGTCAAAGGCTTTACTAAAGTCCATAATCAAACAGTCTGTTTACCTTCATCAATGTTTCTGGTAATGTCATCTATGAACTCCGCCAGTTGAGTGTCGCAGGATAGCCCTTAATCCATGTTGCAGGTTGTATAATATACTGTTGCAATCAGCATGCTTCATGATGTGACTAATTACTATGTGTTCCATGATCTTACATACTACACATGTCGTTGATACTGGTCTATAATTGATGGACTCAAATTTCTTTCCTTTCTTAAAGATCGGGCATACTAACAGTACGCTATATAGATCATACTTCCCCTGTGTTGTATGAGCTGTTGAATATGATGGTAAGTATTGGTGCTATGTCTGCGGCAAGTTCCTTCAAGATTATTGGTGTTAAATGATCTGGTCCAGCAGCTTTGTTTACCTTCAGGTTATGCAGAAGTTTATAGACTCCATTTTCGGTTATGTGTATGTCAAATTCAGTTTGATTGAGTGTTGTTCCAGAAAAGAACGCTTTAAAAATTGGTTGTTAAGAATGTTGGCTTTGTCGACCGAGTTTGGGTGGAGCAGTCCTACATCTTTTAGAGGTGGTATGTTGTTTCCGTCCGAGGGTTTGTGTTTGATGTACATCCACAATCTTTTCTTACATCCATACATGTTGTTTTCACTCTGCTCTGTAGTCTGTGGTGTTACTATATCCTCTACATATTTCCAGTATGCTCTTCATAGTTGTCTTTGTGTTTCCTGCTTAAGATCATTATATTTGAGCTTATCTTCCTCACATCCTGATTTTTTCTTTCTTTTATACCCTCTGTCCCTTTTGCGGATAAGACTTTTCAGTTCCTTTGTAACCCATGGGCAACCGTCTTTCTTACTACTAGTCTTGTGTTGATTTTTAGAATTTTTTTTTTTTACCAAGTCTCTGTTTATCAAAGAAGTTTCTACTTTGGGCAAGTGCATTTTAAGATCCACTGATCCACTGGCCCATTTCAAAAATATCTTTCTTGTCCTGCAATAGTCAATTATAAATAGTATTGTCATAGTTATCTACTTTTACATTAGTAAACCATCATTATTATGCTGATATGGTGAATACATTTGTGATTGACAGTAAAATGTATCCTTACCTTCATGTGTAGACAAATTTGTCCAAGTGAAAGGATTTTCTTTCCCATTGGAGTACCAGTGCAACCTGTGAATGTTCCTAATATGTCTCTGACATATTTTCCTAATATGTCTCTGACATATTCTCAATAGAATTCAACAGACTGGGATCTATTTACATAAATAAGTCATTGTCACACTATAAATAAAAATAAAAGAATTTAAATGATAATAGAAGCAAGCACAACATATTTTTTCTCAAAAATAACATTGTACAGGGGCAATGATCTGTCATTCTATGCAATTGCAATATAATTTATTCAGTGAGCTGGTGTAAGTTCACATATATGTACCAACTACCCTCACCCAAGAAAAAAAATGCTTTTATTCTCGCATGATTTCATCTTAGTGTCTGTAATACAGCTTTAAAAACTGAGCCATTTTGTCACTAGCATCGTCCATAGCATTTTACTTTGAAGCATATTTTCTTTCTTTTTTCAGAATCTCCCAACTCCCAGATGCTTTACCCAAGATAGATTTTGCACACTACAAGTCTCTTGGTGCTCCTGCTGCTGCTGTGGACAGCTTAGAAAAGGCTGTAAGATTGCCTATTTATTGGAATGTCTAAGTCATATTCCTCATATCATTATGTTACAATTCAATATTCTCCTATTCCAAGGTATTGATTGTTACGTCATTTGTTTGTGAGAGTAACGTCATCAATTTTTGAGAAAACGGCGTAATTTTCTCACAAACCAATGACATAACAATCAATACCTGCTCACAAGAGAAGATAACTCTGCAATATGCAAAGACGGAATATTGATGTTCACCAATAACAAATATTTATTACATGTTCACCAGTGAAATGTCAGGAATTCTCCATTTGATGAAAAACTTGTATCTTCACTTGCTAACATTCTTGTTACTTCTAATGGAGTGGGAGAGAGCCCACGTCCTGGTGGTCTTCTGTCGTAGATCGGTTATTTTAGGATACCCAGCAGTATTCCACATATATATAAATAGAGCCCCATCACGGAATGTTAATACAAAGGATATAAATGATGGAGCATCAACATCTTGATTCTGTAGTTTTATCACCTGTTAACTGGTATATAAATTACCTGTTAACCAGTATATTACCTGTTAACCGGTAATAAAAACTACGGAATCCAGATGTTGAGGCTCCATCATTTATATCCTAAGCATTATGTTATTTGGAACATTTATATACTTGTTAATTCACATTACTTGTTAGCACTTACTGTTGATATGTTACTTGTTGATACTAACATGTTACTTATTAACACTTATATACAGTTTGTTACTTGTTAACACTAAAATGTCTGTTTTGCAGTATGGATCTGCCAAAATTTCGTACCCAGTTGACACCAGCAACACCGTTGCAAAAATTGACCAGGAGTTTGGTGAAATGGTATGTATGTTTCACATGGTTGATGCATTGTATGCTGTAATCCTTGGAATTTGGTGGTTTACTGATGACTAAGTATGATCATGTGAAGTGTACATGCACACATACACACAAAAGTTAAGCCTTCAACAATTAGGCTTAACTTCTGTGTGTATGTGTGCATGTACACTTATTGAACTTTTTCAATAAATCTTATTTAGATTACTTCATTTTGTGTTATGCATATACATGTACCCTTAAATCAGAATTGGAGTATGTCTTGACAAGACCAAAGGCTCTTCACACAACATCTTGCAGATGGTATAAGTACACTAGTCATGTTTTTGATGTAGTTATAGATCAGAGGAATCACACTACAGCATTACAGTAAATTTGACATGCTTTGAATTTGGGTGTAGCTCCTCAGATTTTCAAAAGCCAGGTATCAGCCTAACAATAATCTGCCTCAAACTTTCGATTTTGACATGACATATTCCATATAAGTATTGAGAGCAGAGCCCTTGGTTGAAAAATGAACACCCTCTGACATGACATGTTCAGATGTATGGTTATGAAACATGTTGTAGTACTATACTGAGTTTAGCTTTTTGGAACTTTTTGTGTCCGAAGAAAAAGTTCAACAGCTACAAGGAAAAAGCAATGTACTTATGTTGTAAATATTTTGTCAGTGTGTACATACCTTGATGTGCCCTGCAAGTTTAATCCACATACATGTAGGGAGACAAGCACACCTTAACTAAAAACCATTATGTGAACTTCAAGATATACATGATGTATATAATCTTTAATCTTTACAAGTTTGATGTCAATTTTGAAATTTCAGAAAACAAAAAGGACTGAATTTATACAAGAGCAGAACCAGGCTATTGAATCATTATCCAAAGTGGTAAGTATTTAATCAATTCATTGAAAACATAGCTTTTAGCTTTATCATTACACAGAGTACTGTGCCTATGTCTCCCCCAATAAAGTTACATGTGGCCACCGCTATGTGTATAAGCGGTACGGTGACAAACTTATCTCCCCTGATGATATTACCTGTGTCGCTTATATGAATCAGCGGCGTTGAATTAGCTGCTCTACAATAATATTTTTGATGAGCCATGTGTATATTGTGGCGTTGAAAATGCCTTCCTCCTATAAGTGTTACATAATACCAGTTGATATTTCAAGTGTTCTGATGTACTCTGCTGGTTAGCTTAACATGTATTGCAGGATATATAACAAAACAAAAAAAATCTTTTTACTGATGCCAACAAACTTGAAGCAAGGGGGATGGGCATATTACCGGGCACCCACCCTATGCACAGAAAGTAAGGAAAAGTGGGGATTGGCTTATTACCAGGCATGGGCTTGTCACTGGTAAAATACAGTGGAATCTGTATTAATGATCACCCAAGGGAAGCTAATTACACAACTGCCCAAACGCACGTTCAACAGATCAGATGAATAACTAAACAATAGTCGAATGATAATTATGACAGTAAACAAACAATTTAGAGTTTTTGAGAAGAATTGTCATTTCACTCAGAACAAAAGATCGACAGAGACTTGTTGAAGTTCTCAACTTACACGACTGTGTTTTCGGTAATTACCATGATTTAAGCTATTTAAACTTGTTACAAAAGATATTGTTGTTGAAAAGATAGCGGTTCCTGTATTGGTCCAACAGATGAGTTCACGTGTATTGTTCCTTTATTTTACGATGGAAACTGGAAAGAGAGTCCAGTTAAAAAATTGACATAAATAAAGCTAACAGCATGTTGCTGAAAAACGGACCGGTATTATTGTCGTATATACACATATTGGACATTGTGAGACAACTACATCAATGCTGCATTTACCGCACTAGAGCTAGGAAGAAGTCCTCTTGTTACTTAAAAGCCTTTTTTCTGAATAACCAATGGGCTTAGTGGATGTTATTTAGCCAGTAGAAAACTGGGATGCAAGACGTGTTTAATTAAATGCCTTGACCAACTTCAAACAAATTTCAAATTATTTGAAACCTTTCAAATCCCTTCTTTTCAATAATAGCTCGCTGGGCTGAGGGGCTATCTATTTTGTTCAAAGGATGGTTTAATTTTGACCCATTCACAAGGTCACTGGGGGTCTAATGTGTTGAACTTTTAAACATATTATTCTGGATATCCAAGAGATGTAGAGTGATGATACTTGGAAAGTATCGTGCTGGGATGAAGGGCTTATGAGTTCCATTAAAAAGAAAGACCTTAACATAATTGACACCAATTAAATGAGTTTGAAATTATCTTTCTGTTGGACCCCTCATAAAATGAAATCGGTATCAATTCCGATATGAACCTATAAATACAAAATTTCACTATATTTCACACTTCAGTGCATGCTCAACTCGATTATCATTCAGTGTATATCCAGGTACATGACCTTTGAATGTCACATCAATTACTCCCAGCTGAGTGATACAGGACCATTGGGCCTCTTTTTAACAGATTTTGGTCAAACATTATATAATGTTCAGTCAAGTATGAAAATGTGTTTGAAAGTGTTTGACTAAGTTTGTTTTTACTTCATATAATTTGAATTTCCAAAATTTATTGAATAATGTCGATGAGCAAGATTTACTAATAAAGCCTTTAAGCACTGACATATTTTGCAGATCTGAACTGTCTGTATCAAACACTGGTGAGTGAGGTTAAAAAAATGATGACTTAATTGTAACATTTCAGAAATTAAGTAAGGTTCACTGAATACCCGTAACATTAGAACAGTGCATGGTCAAATATCTAAACTTGACTCGTGGTTTAATACAGGTATCACTCTTTGTTTGCTATTTGATTATTATTAAGGAGTGTATACTATAACCCATAGCAAACTCCGTAGTTGACCTAAAGACAGAACTATTATAAGACACATGCACTGCAGGACATATATGGAACCCCTTCTACCAATAGACATTTAGAAGATATTGCAACAGTCATATACTCAAACAACCAGATCATAGGGATTAGGCCATGACAGCCACGTTGGCTTTTAACAAGAACACTTTGCCAAAAGCTGGTTTCAAATATCCTGAAAATATTTGGTTGTACCACCTCTGAGAGAGAGAAAAAATCAGAATATTGATGACACAGGCATAGAAATTGTAAACCTCAAATTAATTTTGACAAATTGAAAAGGTTTATAACCTGCATATGAACTAAACAATGTATTGTATTGTATTCCTTCTTCTTGTAAAAAAAATGCACAATCTCATTGCACTATTTATTGGTTTATTTGAAATATATATATATATATAGGGATCAGTAAACTGAGATATTCAAGTCTATGTATTACATGTTCATACTGTGACAGCAATAAAACATACTGTACAACTGGATTTATTTGACAGTTTTGATATCTGTGGTATAGACAGTTGACATCTGAAATAATGTTGGTTCGTATTTCTTTTGTATGCCAAAAAATCAAGTTTTTTCTTGTGTTGTAGGTAGATGCATGCAAGAAAGCATTCCCACCAAAAGATGAATGGACCCAACAGCTGTATTGTGCCTACTTCCCAGATTCTATGGTTTTGCCACAAGAGAGACCAACATTTTGGCCACATACAATGTTAAACAAGGAGTTCTTTGGAGAGGAAGCTGACGGTACGTATAACAATGAGAATGTAGAGAATGACATCAACTCCTTAAGAACTAGTTTTCCAAAAGTTGAGCTTTGTTATCTTCTATAAGTGTTTCTTCTCACTTTGACATTGTCCTTCCCTGTGATATAATCATAATCTGTAATCCTGACTATATGTCTTTTATTAACCAAAATGGCTAGGGTTGTGATTTTTGGCCAGTTGCTTGCAAGAAGTATAAAGGGCTACTAAACGTATTCAAACGAATGACCTTAACTTATATGCAAGGTCACAAGTGTCAATTATCTAAAAATTCTTTAATCTTGTAATACTTTCAATGTCACAGGGGTAAAATATATTCAAGTTTGGTAAAAGGTTTTTAGCTCACCTGGCCCAGTTTGAGACAGAATTTTCTGACATACCCTGAGTTTCATATAGTAAATGGTCTTGTTTAAATGTTTTTCCTATCTTGCAGAAGTCAGCCAGCCAACCCTTGAAATGGACCTTACAAGTTTGCCTTGGTTCAGGCTACCCTATCCTGATACGGTTAAGAATACATACATAAAAGGCAGAGAACCTGATTTGGTCGACCAGTATTTAAGTATTGGTTACAAGCCTTCTAAGGAAGAGCTGAAGAAACTGGAGGCAGAGTGGCCTGCAATATCAGAAAAATATTGGGCTGGCTATTGGGGGGGAAGGAAACAATTTGTGAAAGAGCATTTGGATAAAAAGGCGGAAATGAAGGCGTTTAATAAGGAACAGAAAGCAAAATCTAAAGCATTAAAAGAAGCAAAGAAAGCAAAGCTAGCTGAAGAAGCTAAACTAAAGGCATAAAGCTAAACAAGCATGCTAAAAGCTGAAGTAGCTTAAGGGACAAAGCTAAATTTGAAGTGGACATGAGAAATGACACTGATCAATGTTGTTATCTTAACTTACGAAAGAGGAATCAGACATTCTTTTTTTTATGTCAAACCTAACAAATTTACAGTTTCTTTGTAGTGGAAATGATTAAAATTGGAAAAATTGTGACTATGCTCTTATCTCTCATCTTTAATTTCAAGGTCTGAACACATGTACAGTGGTTAAGAATACAGTGGTAAACATACACATTCTAAACTGTGTGTAGGTATACAGTGGGAAATATACACATTTTGTAGCAAACTATGGTATACAGACCGAAATATGCACATTCTGTAGCATCCTATGTTATACAGTGGGAAATATGCACATTCTGTAGCATCCTATGGTATACAGTGGGAAATATACACATTCTGTAGCAAACTATGGTATACAGTAGGAAATATACACATTCTGTAGCATCCTATGTTATACAGTGGGAAATATACACATTCTGTAGCATGCTATTCATACAGTGGGAAATATACACATTCTGTAGCATCCTATGGTAAACAGTGGGAAATATACACATTCTGTAGCATCCTATGTTATACAGTGGGAAATATTCACATTCTGTAGCATCCTATGTTATATAGTGGGAAATATACACATTCTGTAGCATCCTATGTTATATAGTGGGAAATATACACATTCTGTAGCATCCTATGTTATACAGTGGGAAATATGCACATTATGTAGCATCCTATGGTATACAGTGGGAAATATACACATTCTGTAGCATGCTATTTATACAGTGGGAAATATACACATTCAGTGTCCTCGGTAACATTACAGTATTATATATAGAGGATATCTAACAGTATCCTCAGTAACATAAGTGTATTATACATAGAGGATATCTTACAGTGTCCTCAGTAATATAAGTGCAGTCTACATAGAGGATATCTTGGAGTGTCCTGAGTAATGTAAGTGTATTATACATAGAGGATATCTAACAGTGTCCTCAGTAACAATAGTGTATTATACATAGAGGATATCTAACAGTGTACTCAGTAACGTTAGTGTATTATACGTAGAGGATATCTAACAGTGTCCTCAGTAATGTTAGTGCAGTATACATAGAGGATATCTAACAGTGTCTTCAGTAACGTTAGTGTAGTATACATAGTGGATATCTTACAGTGTCCTCAGTAACGTTATTAGTGTATTATACATAGAGGATATCTAACAGTGTCCTCAGTAATGTTAGTGCAGTATACTTAGAGGATATCTAACAGTGTCTTCAGTAACGTTAGTGTATTATACGTAGAGGATATCTAACAGTGTCCTTAGTAATGTTAGTGCAGTATACATAGAGGATATCTAACAGTGTCTTCAGTAACGTTATTAGTGTATTATACATTACATAGAGGATATCTAACAGTGTCCTCAGTAATGTAGTGCAGTAAACATATTGGATATCTTACAGTGTCCTCAGTCATGTAGTGCAGTATACATAGAGGATATCTAACAGTGTCCTCAGTAATGTTAGTGCAGTATACTTAGAGGATATCTAACAGTGTCTTCAGTCACGTTAGTGTATTATACGTAGAGGATATCTAACAGTGTCCTTAGTAATGTTAGTGCAGTATACATAGAGGATATCTTACAGTGTCCTCAGTAATGTAGTGCAGTATACATATTGGATATCTTACAGTGTCTTCAGTAACGTTAGTGCAGTATACATAGAGAATATCTTACAGTGTCCTCAGTAACGTTAGTGTAGTATACATAGTGGATATCTAACAGTGTCCTCAGTAACGTTAGTGCAGTATACATAGAGAATATCTTACAGTGTCCTCAGTAACGTTATTAGTGTATTATACATAGAGGATATATAACAGTGTCCTCAGTAATGTTAGTGCAGTATTTAGTGCAGTATACATAGAGAATATCCAACAGTGTCCTCAGTAATGTAGTGCAGTAAACATATTGGATATCTTACAGTGTCCTCAGTAATGTTAGTGCAGTATTTAGTGCAGTATACATAGAGAATATCCAACAGTGTCCTCAGTAATGTAGTGCAGTAAACATATTGGATATCTTACAGTGTCCTCAGTCATGTAGTGCAGTATACATAGAGGATATCTAACAGTGTCTTCAGTAACGTAAGTGCAGTATACATAGTGGATATCTAACAGTGTCCTCATTAGTGTTAGTGCAGTATACATATTGTATATCTTACAGTGTCCTCAGTAATGTTAGTGCAGTATTTAGTGCAGTATACATAGAGAATATCCAACAGTGTCCTCAGTAATGTAGTGCAGTATACATATTGGATATCTTACAGTGTCTTCAGTAACGTTAGTGCAGTATACATAGAGAATATCTTACAGTGTCCTCAGTAACGTTAGTGTAGTATACAGGGGGGATATCTGACAATGTCCTCAGTAACATTAGTGTATTATACATAGAGGATATCAACAGTGTCCTCAGTAACGTTAGTGTAGTATACATAGAGGATATCTGACAATGTCCTCAGGTATACAGTGGGAAATATGCACATTCTGTAGCATCCTATGGTATACAGTGGGAAATATACACATTCTGTAGCATCCTATGGTATACAGTGGGAAATATACACATTTTGTAGCAAACTATGGTATACAGTGGGAAATATACACATTCTGTAGCATGCTATTTATACAGTGGGAAATATACACATTCAGTGTCCTCAGTAACATTAGAGTATTATATATAGAGGATATCTTACAGTGTCCTCAGTAATGTTAGTGCAGTATTTAGTGCAGTATACATAGAGAATATCCAACAGTGTCCTCAGTAATGTAGTGCAGTAAACATATTGGATATCTTACAGTGTCCTCTGTTATGTTAGTGCAGTATACATAGAGGATATCTTACAGTGTCCTCAGTAATATAAGTGCAGTATACATAGAGGATATCTTGCAGTGTCCTGAGTAATGTTAGTGTAATATACATAGAGGATATCTAACAGTGTCCTCAATAACAATAGTGTATTATACATAGAGGATATCTTGCAGTGTCCTGAGTAATGTTCGTGTATTATACATAGAGGATATCTAACAGTGGATATCTAACAGTGTCCTCATTAGTGTTAGTGCAGTATACATATTGGATATCTAACAGTGTCTTCAGTAACGTCAGTGTATTATACATAGAGAATATCCAACAGTGTCCTCAGTAATGTAGTGCAGTAAACATATTGGATATCTTACAGTGTCCTCAGTCATGTAGTGCAGTATACATAGAGGATATCTAACAGTGTCTTCAGTAACGTCAGTGTATTATACATAGAGAATATCCAACAGTGTCCTCAGTAATGTAGTGCAGTAAACATATTGGATATCTTACAGTGTCCTCAGTCATGTAGTGCAGTATACATAGAGGATATCTAACAGTGTCTTCAGTAACGTCAGTGTATTATACATAGAGAATATCCAACAGTGTCCTCAGTAATGTAGTGCAGTAAACATATTGGATATCTTACAGTGTCCTCTGTTATGTTAGTGCAGTATACATAGAGGATATCTTACAGTGTCCTCAGTAATGTAGTGCAGTATACATAGAGGATATCTAACAGTGTCCTCAGTAACGTTAGTGTAGTATACATAGAGGATATCTGACAATGTCCTCAGTAACATTAGTGTATTATACATAGAGGATATCTAACTGTGTCCTCAGTAACGGTAGAGTATTATATATAGAGGATATCCAACAGTGTCCTCAGCAATGTAGTGCAGCATACATAGAGGATATCTGACAGTGTCCTCAGTAACTTTAGTGTAGTATACAGGGGGGATATCTGACAATGTCCTCAGTAACATTAGTGTATTATACATAGTGGATATCTAACAGTGTCCTCATTAGTGTTAGTGCAGTATACATACAGGATATCTAACAGTGTCCTCATTAGTGTTAGTGCAGTATACATAGAGGATATCTAACAGTGTCCTCAGTAACGTTAGAGAATTATATATAGAGGATATCCAACAGTGTCCTCAGTAATGTAGTGCAGTATACATAGAGGATATCTAACAGTGTCCTCAGTAACGGTAGAGTATTATATATAGAGGATATCTAACAGTGTCCTCAGTAACGTTAGTGTATTATACACAGAGGATTTCTAACAGTGTCTTCTGTAACGTTAGTGTATTATACATAGATGATATCTAACAGTGCCCTCAGTAATGTTAGTGTATTATACATAGAGGATATCTAACAGTGTCTTCAGTAATGTTAGTGCAGTATACATAGAGGATATCTAACATTGCCCTCAGTAACGTTAGTGTATTATACAAAGAGGATATCTAACAGTGTCTTCAGTATCGTTAGTGTATTATACATAGATGATATCTAACAGTGCCCTCAGTAACGTTAGTGTATTATACAAAGAGGATATCTAACAGTGTCTTCAGTAATGTTAGTGCAGTATACATAGAGAATATCCAACAGTGTCCTCAGTAATGTAGTGCAGTATACATAGAGGATATCTAACAGTGTCTTCAGTATCGTTAGTGTATAATACATAGAAAATATCTAACAGTGTCCTCATTAACGTTATTAGTGTATTATACATAGAGGATATCTAACAGTGTCCACATTAACGTTATTAGTGTATTATACAAAGAGGATCTCTAACAGTGTCTTCAGTAGCGTTAGTGTAGTATACATAGAGGATATCTGGGAGTGTCCTCAGTATCGTTAATGTATTATACATAGAGGACACTGTTAGATACTTTCTATGTATTATACACTAACGATACTTAGGACACTGTTAGATATATCGTTAATATCGGTTTATATCGGTGGACACGTGATGCACTCCTGGCCAATCACTTGTCTGGAATAATATGAAAAAATAATAATGTAACGTTAGTGTATTATACATAGAGGATATCTAACAGTGTCCTCAGTATCGTTAGTGTATTAAACATAGAGGATATCTAACAGTGCCTTCAGTAACGTTAGTGTATTATACAAAGAGGATATCTAACATTGTCTTCAGTAACGTTATTAGTGTATTATTCATAGAGGATATCTAACAGTGCCTTCAGTAACGTTAGTGTATTATACGTAGAGGATATCTAACAGTGTCCTGAGTAACGTTATTTCATTATACATTGAGGATATCTAACAGTGTCCTCAGTAACGTTAGTTTAGTATACATAGAGGATATCTAACAGTGCCTTCAGTAACGTTAGTGTATTATACAAAGAGGATATCTAACAGTGTCTTCAGTAACGTTAGTGTATTATACATAGAGGATATCTAAAAGTGTCCTCAGTATCGTTATTAGTGTATTATACATAGCGGATATCTAACAGTGTCCTCAGTAACGTTAGTGTATTATACAAAGAGGATATCTAACATTGTCTTCAGTAACGTTATTAGTGTATTATTCATAGAGGATATCTAACAGTGGCCTCAGGATCGTTATTTCATTATACATAGAGGGTATCTAACTGTGTCTTCAGTAACGTTAGTGTATTATACGTAGAGGATATCTAACAGTGTCCCCAGTAACGTTAGTGTGTTATACATAGAGGATATCTAAAAGTGTCCTCAGTATCGTTATTTTATTATACATAGAGGATATCTATCAGTGTCTTCAGCATCGTTAGTGTATTATACATAGAGGATATCTAACAGTGTCTTCAGTAACGTTAGTGCTTGGAAATTTGTCACATTAGCAGAAGTTTCAGTAAATAGGCATGTATATAAATGCCGACATGCACCATTAAAGAAGAACATTTGACTGAAATGTCTATTATTAAGCAATATTGGCAATACCATATGATGGTAAATATATAACCCTACCAAATTATGTTGGCATTTATATAGGCTATAAATGCTATGGACCGATTGTTGACGCCATCATTATCATGTTGGATTTGCCTTTGTCCAGTTGGAATTCATATTGTCTGTGAATGCCAACTGAAAGCAGTTAAGTGCTTCATTGTAGTAAACATGACATAATATCGTCACACAGCGACAAATGTGATGTCATCAGGCCTTCCGCAACTTCGCTCAAAGTACATGCTTTCCCTAATTGTGCAAATAATGCAAGGTAAGTTTTTTATATGTAAAATTTGTGTTATTATGTCATACAAGTCTTTCAACTACGAAGTTTCAATTGTACATGTACAACTATATTCAGTTATAGCCTGAGGTTATTGACTGAGGTCGATACCTGGATTTATCAACCCGAGAAAAGATATATCGTTAATATCGGTTTATATCGGTGGACACGTGATGCACTCCTGGCCAATCACTTGTCTGGAATAATATGAAAAAATAATAATGATTAACATTGAATAAATATATTTTCTGAAGTTGCAATAGTCCACTTTCGGTAACTGTTTCTTTCTAAAAACACAATCAAACAGGTTATCACAATTTTAATCCTTCGATTATCTTTTTTAGCTCGCCTAGCCCGGAGGGCCAAGTGAGCTTATGCCGTGGTACGGCGGCCGTCCCGCGTCCGGCGTCAATATTTTACTTTAAACTACTTCTTCTCAATAACCAAAAGGTCTAGGGTGAGGATATTTGGCCAGTAGCATGCTGGGATTAAGGGCAACCAGGTTGATTCAAATAAATGACCTTAACCCACTTTCAAGGCCAAAGGGGTCAAATGTCAAAATCTTCAAACGACTTCTTCTCAATAACCAAAAAGCCAAAGGTACTGATATTGGGCCTGTAGCATGCTGGAATGAAGGGCTCCCAAGTTTGTTCAAATGAATGACCTTGACCTACTTTCAAAGTCACAGGGGTCAAATGTCGTAAAATCATCAAACGACATTTCAATAACCAAAAGGCCCAGGGTACTGATATTGAGCCTGTAGCCGGTTGGGATGAAGGGCTACCAAGTTTGTACAAATGAATGACCTTGACCCGCTTTCTAGGTCACAGGGGCCAAATATGTTAAAAACATTTAAACAACTTCTTCTGAATAACTAAGAGGCCTAGGGTTAAGATATTTGGCCAGTAGCATGCTGTGATGAAGAGCTATCAAGTCTGTTCAAATGAATGACCTTCGGCCATTTTCAAGGTCACAGGGGTCAATTGTCTTAACAAATTTTTAGACGTCTTCTTCTGAATAACTAAGAGGCCTAGGATAATGATATTTGGCCATTAACATGCTAGGATGAAGGGTTACTAAGTTTGTTCAAATGAATGACCATTACTTATTTTCAAGGTCACAGGGGTCAAATGTGTTTAAAACATTTAAACAACTTCTTCTCAATAACCGAAAGATCTAGGATGATGATATTTGGCCAGTAGCATGCTGGGATAAACGGCAACCAGGTTTATTCAAATGAATTGTCTTTACTTATATTCAAGGTCACTGGGGTCAAATATATTTAAAACCTTTAAACGACTTCTTCTCAATTAGCCAAAGGCCAAGGGTGATGATATTTGGTCATAAAAAGGCTTGGATAAAGGGCTACCAATTTTGTCAAAATGAATGACCTTCGCCCATATTCAAGGTCACAGTGGTCAATACATGTTTAAATCTTTAAATGACTTGTTTTGTATAACAAAAGGTCCAGGGTAATGATATTTTGCCAAAAGCATGCCGGGATGGAAGACTTTAAACTCTGTTCAACCTAATGTCCTTGTTCGACATTCAAGGTCACAGGCGTCATATGTTTAAATATTTTGATAGGTTCTTATGAATCAAACACTGATATTCTGCCTGTAGCTGTATTTTAGTCCACTTTTAAAAATTACAAGTGTGAGATTAATAACAGGTGTGCGATTCAGGCCCATTGGGCCTCTTGCATTATATAGTATTTGTGAAGTATGGAATCAGATGTGAAATAGTTATCTGTAACTATTATATTAAGTCAGGCAGACTACTTCTAAAAGCATTTTCAGTGTTTGATTTAGTTACATGATGGCAAAAATATCATTATTTATAAAGTATATCACAAACACATTGGTTTTACTTGTTTATCGGTAACCACTCGCGCCTTTGTGATGATGCACATTGTATTTGGTTTGTAAGATTTACCGGTCAATGGCGTGAAATTCTCCGCCCATGTCTTTGGTATTAAGCCTTGCGAAACGAGTGGATGCTCATCAACAAACAGTCGACAAATTTCGCAAAGGATGGCGGTATCTGAAGCAAGACTCAGGGTACCAAGGCGAAGCCGGGTCTTGTCATTCCAGTAGCCTTGAACGCCGTCTTTGTTATAAAAGACCCCCTCATCAGCGAAGAACTACATGATCTGACACCAAACAAGGCCAGTGAATCTATATGGGCCAAATTGAATGTAATCGGGAGTAAAACACTCTATATCTGCCCCTTCTATCATCCCAAAACAGCTGACGAAAACAGTATGAGATTGTTTAGCTATTCCATCAAAGAAGCCGCCAAAATTAATAATGCAGCCCTCATTATAGGTGGCGACTTCAATCTCCCGGGCTGGGACTGGAAAAATAAGGTCCTCAAACCCAAAACAAACCATGTAAAAATACGCTATGATTTTGCCAACTTACTGGATGACACGGCACTCACCCAGTTAATCGATCAACCCACCAGAAATGAAAATATCCTTGATCTCCTCATAACAAGTTTCCCAAACCAAATAATTCGAACAGAAATTATCCTTGGTCTCTCTGACCACGACATAGTCTATGTAGAGTTGAACCTTACCCCACACAAAAATATTCAAAAACCAAGATCCATCCCAGTATATAAATACTCAAACTGGAATTCAATTAAAGCTGAGCTTATCAACGTGTACAACTGTATGACAGAAAATAGCGAATGGGACGTAAACAAAATATGGGAGTATTTCAAAATTGAATTGTCTAAACTCATAAAAGAACATATCCCCCACAAGATAGTTAAGACAAAACCCAGCCTACCTTGGGTTACCCCTGACATAAAGAAACTTATCAGGAGAAGAAATAGATTGTACAAACGATCAAAAAAATCAGGAGACACTGAAATAAAAAATAAGTATAAAAACCTGAAACATCATATACAGAGAAAACTCCGAACATCTGGAAAAGGACGGTAAACTTGTTTATGACCCTACCACCAAGGCCCAGGTGCTAAACGCACAATTTCAATCTGTTCCTGAAATCTTCACCGACCAGCAGTTTCGCACTAGATGCAACATGCCTACTCACGATAAATACCCTGCCATGCCTGAAATTTCTATACATGAAAAGGGCGTCTTAAAACTGCTCCAAGGCCTAAATCCATACAAGGCCTCGGGCCCTGATGACATCAAAGCCAGAGTACTAAAAGAGCTTGCAACAGAAATAGCCCCGATTTTAATCCTAATATTTAATCAGTGTCTGGAAACAGGCATAGTGCCTTCAGACTGGAAATCTGCAAATGTATCACCTGCTTATAAAAAGGGTCCGAAAGGTGGGGGTCAACATTTGGCCCCCACTTTGATTTCCTTTATTCTTTTGCCATATGTAGATACATAAAAATGATCAATAACTGCATAAATGATTATTCATAATTGTTACTGATAACCGTAGTGGACCTCCTTGCATAACACCAGGTTGAGTGACGGGGTTTTCCTAACAAAATGACCGCTAAATATCACAGGCAAATGTTAATTTGGAAATGAATTATGATAGTNCAGAATATGTAACAGTGTCCCCAGTAACATTATTACGTTAAACATAGAGGATATCTAACAGTGTCCACAGTAACGTTAGTGTATAA
>NW_018405992.1:567308-567613 GCF_002113885.1 Mizuhopecten yessoensis
AATATCTAACATTGTCCCCAGTAACATTATTACATTATACATAGAGGATATCTAACAGTGTCCTCAGTAATGTTAGCGTATTATACATAGAGAATATCTAACAGTGTCCCCAGTAACATTATTACATTATACATAGAGGATATCTAACAGTGTATCCAGGAACGTTAGTGTATTATACATAGATGATATCTAACAGTGTCCTCAGTAACGTTAGTGTATTATACATAGATGATATCTAACAGTGTCTCCAGTAACGTTACTGTATTATACATAGAGGATATCTAACAGTGTCCTCAGTAACGTTA
>NW_018405992.1:570459-570790 GCF_002113885.1 Mizuhopecten yessoensis
GATATCGAACAGTGTCCTCAGTAACGTTATTAGTGTAATATACATAGAGAATATCTAACAGTGTCCTCAGTATCGTTAGTGTATTATACATAGAGGATATCTAACAGTGTCTTCAGTAACGTTAGTGTATTATACAAAGAGGATATCTAACAGTGTCTTCAGTAACGTTATNTTAGTGTATTATACATAGAGGATATCTAACAGTGTCCTCAGTAACGTTATTAGTGTATTATACATAGAGGATATCTAACAGTGTCCTCAGTATTGTTATTTCATTATACATAGTGGATATCTAACAGTGTCCTCAGTAACAATAGTGTATTATACATAG
>NW_018405992.1:573223-573407 GCF_002113885.1 Mizuhopecten yessoensis
ACTCAGCAACGTTAGTGTATTATACATAGTGGATATCTTACAGTGTCTTCAGTAACGTTAGTGCAGTATACATCGTATAGCTAACAGTGTCCTCATTAATGTTAGTGCAGTATACATATTGGATATCTAACAGTGTCCCCAGTAATGTTAGTGCAGTATACATATTGGATATCTAACAGTGTCT
>NW_018405992.1:577327-578219 GCF_002113885.1 Mizuhopecten yessoensis
TGATATCTAACAGTGTCCTCAGTAACATTTGTGTATTATACATAGAGGATATCTAACAGTGTCCTCATTAATGTTAGTGCAGTATACCTATTGGATATTTTACAGTGTCCTCAGTAATGTTAGTGCAGTATACATATTGGATATCTTACAGTGTCCTCAGTAATGTTAGTGCAGTATACATAGAGAATATCTAACAGTGTCCTCAGTAATATAATTGCAGTATACATATAGGATATCTCGCAGTGTCCTCAGTAATGTTAGTGCATTATACATATTGGATATCTTACAGTGTCCTCAGTAACGTTAGTGTAGTATACATAGTGGATATCTAACAGTGTCTTCAGTAACGTTAGTGCAGTTTACATAGTGGATATCTAACAGTGTCCTCAGTAATATAAGTGCAGTATACATATAGGATATCTTGCAGTGTCCTCAGTAATGTTAGTGCAGTATACATAGAGAATATCCAACAGTGTCCTCAGTAACAATAGTGTATTATACATAGAGGATATCTAACATTGTACTCAGTAACGTTAGTGTATTATACATAGTGGATATCTTACAGTGTCTTCAGTAATGTTAGTGCAGTATACATAGAGAATATCCAACAGTGTCCTCAGTAATGTAGTGCAGTATACATATTGGATATCTTACAGTGTCCTCAGTAATGTAGTGCAGTATACATATTGGATATCTTACAGNACAGTGTCCTCAGTAATGTTAGTGCAGTATACATAGAGGATATCTTACAGTGTCCTCAGTAATGTTAGTGCAATATACATAGAGGATATCTTACAGTGTCCTCAGTAATGTAGTGCAGTATACATATTGGATATCTTACAGTATTCTCAGTAATGTTAGTGTATTATACGTAGAGGATATCTAACAGTGT
>NW_018405992.1:579379-586207 GCF_002113885.1 Mizuhopecten yessoensis
TGAATTTTACTGATGTTTCATGGCTTAATATGATATCTTGGTACGGTCAAGTCACTCTGGCATCACTTAAACCTACACTGACGTCAGAGCCCTTTGTCCTACAGCACCAAAGCTTACTGACGTCACCACTGAGGATNAGGTTCCCCTTGGTCCTTAGCTGTGCAGGGCAATTTTAGAGACTGATTGGATAAATAACATGGCCGACAGGCAGCCATCTTTGATTTTGATATCGTCAGAGCCCTTTGTCCTACAGCACCAAAGCTTACTGACGTCACCACTGAGGGACATGAGTAAAATTCCACCGATGTTTCATGGCTTAATATGATATCTGAGTACCGTCAAGTCACTCTGGCATCACTTAAATATCATACTCTTGCACTGATCTTACTGATGTCCCTCAGTGGTGACGTCAGTAAGCTCTGGTGCTGTATTACAAAGGGCTCTGACGTCAGAGGAGGTTTAAGTGATGCCAGAGTGACTTGACGGTACTCAGATATCATATTAAGCCATGAAACATCGGTGGAATTTTACTCATGTCTCTCAGTGTAAGCTCTGGTGCTGTAGGACAGAGGGCTCTGACGTTAGTGTAGGTTTAAGTGATGCCTGAGTGACTTGACCGTAATCAGATATTATATTTAGCCATGAAACATAGGTGGAATTTTACTCATTTCCCTCAGTGGTGACGTCAGTAAGCACTGATGCTGTAGGACAAAGCGCTCTGACGTCAAAGTAGGTTTAAGTGATGCCAGAGTGACTTGACCGTAATCAGATATCATATTAAGCCATGAAACATCGGTGGAATTTTACTCATTTCCCTCAGTGGTGAGGTCAGTAAGGTATGGTGCTGTAGGTCAAAGGGCTCTGAGGTCAGTGTAGGTTTAAGTGATGCCAGAGTGACTTGACCGTAGTCAGATATCAAATTAAGCCATGAAACATCGGAGGAATTTTACTCATGTCCCTCAGTGGTGACGTCAGTAAGCGCTGATGCTGTAGGACAAATCGCTCTGACGTCAAAGTAGGTTTAAGCGATGCCAGAGTGACTTGACGGTACTCAGATATCATATTAAACCATGAAACATCGGTGGAATTTTACTGATGTTTCATGGCTTAATATGATATCTGAGTACAGTCAAGTCACTCTGGAATCTCTTAAACCTACTCTGACGTAGGACAAAGGGCTCTGACCTCAGTGGTGACCACAGTAAGCTCTGGTGCTGTAGGACAAAGGGCTCTGACGTCAGTGTAGGTTTAAGTGATGCCAGAGTGACTTGACCGTACCCAGATATCATATTAAGCCATGAAACATCGGTGGAATCTTACTCATGTCCCTCAGTGGTGACGTCAGTAAGCCCTGGTGCTGTATTATGAAGGGCTCTGACGTCAGAGAGCAGGTTTAAGTGATGCCCGAGTGATTTGACCGTACTCATATATCATATTAAGCCATGAATCATCGGTGGAATTTTACTCTTGTCTCTCAGTGGTGACGTCAGTAAGCACTGATGTTGTACGACAAAGCGCTCTGACGTCAGAGTAGGTTTAAGTGATGCCCGAGTGACTTGGCCGTACTCAGATATCATATTAAGCCACGAAACATCGGTGGAATTTTACTCATGTCTCTCAGTGTAAGCTCTGGTGCTGTAGGACAAAGGGCTCCGAGGTCAGAGTAGGTTTAAGTGATTCCAGAGTGACTTGACCGTACCCAGATATCATATTAAGCCATGAAACATCGGTGGAATTTTACTCATGTCCCTCAGTGGTGACGTCAGTAAGCCCTGGTGCTGTATTATGAAGGGCTCTGACGTCAGAGCAGGTTTAAGTGATGCCCGAGTGATTTGACCGTACTCATATATCATATTAAGCCATGAAACATCGGTGGAATTTTACTCTTGTCTCTCAGTGGTGACGTCAGTAAGCACTGATGCTGTAGGACAAAGCGCTCTGACGTCAGAGTAGGTTTAAGTGATGCCAGAGTGACTGGACCGTACCCAGATATCATATTAAGCCATGAAACATCGGTGGAATTTTTACTCATGTCCCTCGGTGGTGACGTCAGTAAGCTCTGGTGCTGTAGGACAAAGGACACTTCAATAGCAGCAAGTTGTTTAACAAAGGTACTGTCGTTGTTTTGTCCAGGCTTGCCCGTATTTCCTCCAAGGTCATTGTCGACTTGTGAAAAAAAAAAAAGTAAATTCATGAACGAGTATTTCCAACTAATAAATAAATAAATAAAACATGGGAAAACACAGGATCAGGGAATATGACTCAGGTACTCACTTTTCTTTTTTTGCTAGTCCCACTTGTCCCACATGTCCCATAACAATGTTAAAACATCAAAGAGACTGAGAATTCAGGGTTCAAAAGAAAACACAGGATCAGGGAATATTACTCAGGTACTCACTTTTCTTTTTTTGCTAGTCCCACTTGTCCCAGGTTGGTCGGCCTCCTCCTCGGCGTGCACCTCTGTTTGCGCCTCGTCGGCCTCCTCCTCGGCGTGCACCTCTGTGTGCGCCTGGAAACAACAAATTAACAATGTTAAAACATCAAAGAGACTGAGAATTCAGGATTCAAAAGAAAACACAGGATCAGGGAATTAACATCAGGGTATTTCCACTTGTAACTGATGGGACAAGACAGAAAATTTGATATTTTGACCCTCTGTCATTTTTATATTTTAAGTCATATTACTTCTTTGAAAACTGATACATAAGCAGAATGTCTTATAATTCAAGACTAAATATCACCGTCATAACATAGAAATATAATATGGCCAATATATTCAAATTCTTACTGCGTGACTGATGGGACATGATTTGGACACACATTTTGAATACTAGTAAACAAAGTTTATTATCCTAGCAATTAGCATGTTTCACTGACCATTAATAAGTTCGAATCATATGGGGAATATATATTTTTCTATCAGTACTGCTTTTGATATGTCCTAAATGCTCACTGGGAAAATAGTGACACATATTTGTGTGACTGATGGGACAATTGTTTTGTGACTGATGGGACCAGTATCCACTTGAACACTTTTCCAAATTTTTATGCAGCGTAAACAAGAGTATAGACTTGCAATGTCATAATATTGCAATTTTAGCAACTAATTTGTGTATTCTCTCCATCAACAACTAGGTTACTGCTGTTTAGGCTATCACAGCCAACATCCCAACTGCACCCCCAAAGTGAAACCCACACTTAATTGGCACATTAGTCCCTTAATACTTTGAGGTATGGGAAATAGTTTGTGAGGTGATAAGTTGCTGAATATTTGCATCCACTACCGATTAGGAAAAAGTATTCATTTTCCATTATTTGGATATTTACTTGACATATTAAATATATAGTGAATTTGTCCGATTCGCAGCACTGCAGAAAATCCCAAATTGGTACATGTTGTCATTTAATATTAGGAAAATTCTTGGTTATTGCCCAGTCCATCATTTTGATATCTGACATTCAAATAAGAACTTCAACAGTAACATTTTGATTAGAGCTATTTTGTTTAGTTTCAATTGGATGTGATAACATGCCAACTACAATAAAGTTTAAAGTATTAAACTACTACCGGAACCAAAAGAGGACGTTCTCAACTAGGCATTGACCCAAACATACGTATGAAGTTTGGTCAAGATCGGATGATAAATGTGACCTGTAGACTGAGAAAAAAGAATTCAAGATGGCCACCGTGGTGGCCATTTTGGGTGGTGGACCGGAACCAAAAGGGGACGTCTCATCTAGGCATTAACCCAAACATATATATGAAGTTTGGTCATGATTGGATAATAAATGTGACCTGTAGACTAAGACAAAGGAATTCAAGATGGCCACCGGGTGGCTATATTTTGGGCAGTGGGCTGGAACCAAAAGGGGCGTTCTCCTCTAGGTATTACCCCAAACATGTATATGAAGTTTGGTCATGATCGGATGATAAATGTGACCTGTAGGGTTGTCTGAAGCAATTGTGGACAAACAGACACAGACATCCGTCAATGCCACAGCAATAGCTTACCTTGACTTCGATCGTCAGGTAAAGCTAAACTCAGAGATCATAAAACTTCTTATACTAGCTTCAAATGGTAAGGTGAAGCATTAGGAAAACGAAGTAGTCGAAGATTTTTAATTTTCTGGCTGTATACCAAGCTATATAGGATTCATAGGGTACATATATAAATTTTTACATGAAGATATTAAACATGGTTAATTCTGGTCTATTGAAAACCTTTACATCGTCTGAAACTTAAATATAATCATTTATTTTAAATTTTAAGTGTATTGCTTTAAGTATCCATTTTCGTGACTGATGGGACACATATTTCGTGACTGATGGGACATATTTGCATACGTATATCATGCTGATCTATACTTGAACAACATTCCTTTTACTTCCAAATTGTTTGTGCAAGTTATTAAGAATAAGGAAAGAGAACATTTGTAAATAAGGAAAGAGAACATTTGTAAATAAGAGGTAATATTCTTTCAGTGCCAGTAATTTCATAGCACTATCTGTGACTGATGGGACACTGGGTTGTATGATAAGCTGATGAGATTTTTTATGACGTTTTACATAATTTTGTATCCCAGATGAATAATTTACTTTCATCTATCACTCATTTATGTACTAATAACATATCACAATATTTGAATACTTTCACTCAAATCATAATTTGTCTTGGCTGAAAACTACTGTGATAAATAGGGTACTTCTGAGTACTAAAATAGAAATTACATAAATGGCAATAACTCAAATCTGACTACATCAATTTTCTAAATTTAAAAAGCTCCTGAAAATTAGAGATTCATTTTTTAAAAAGAAATTTATCGCCAGCAGATTAATGAAAAATGAAAAATTGATAAAAATGTAACTTTTAAGTGGAAATAGCCATCAAAGAGACTGATAATTCAGGATTTAAAAGAAAACACAGTATCAGGGAAAATGACTCAAACAAAACTAACTTTTGCAGCTTGAAGACTTCGCTGAAATTGTCCTTTCTTTTTGTTCTTCGGGGGCTTCATGTCCTTGTATTCCACAAAATCCTTCACATTGACCCAAGTAGGTGCTTCAATTTTATTTTTGCCGTTGAAGAAACGGACCTTCACTTTTTTCTTTTCGGTAATAGGCTCACTTAAACAAGAAACATCACTATGTTTCATGGCTTAATATTATATATCTGAGTACAGTGNAAAGGGCTCTGACGTCAGTGTAGGTTTAAGTGATGCCAGAGTGACTGATCCGTACCAAGATATCATATTAAGCCATGAAACATCGGTGGAATTTTACTGATGTTTCATGGCTTAATATGATATCTGAGTACAGTCAAATCACTCTGGAATCCCTTAAACCTACTCTGACCTCGGAGCCCTTTGGCCTACAGCACCAGAGCTTACACTGAGACATGAGTAAAATTCCACCGATGTTTCATGGCTTAATATGATATATGAGTACGGTCAAATCACTCGGGCATCACTTAAACCTACACTGACGTCAGAGCCCTTCATAATATAGCACCAGGGCTTACTGACGTCACCACTTAGGGACATGAGTAAAATTCCCCCGATGTTTCATGGCTTAATATTATATATCTGAGTACAGTCAAATCACTCTGGCATCACTTAAACCTACACTGACGTCATAGCCCTTTGTCCTACAGCACCAGAGCTTACTGACGTCACCACTGAGGGACATGAGTAAAATTCCACCGATGTTTCATGGCTTAATATGATATCTGGGTACGGTCCAGTCACTCTGGCATCACTTAAACCTACAGCTACACTGACGTCAGAGCCCTCCAGCACCAGAGCTTACTGACGTAAAAGAACATACTGTTTGATAAAAAAAACTTGTGATCAGGAATGGCCAAAACCAGTACTTGTTGAAAACATATTTTTTTATGGGGGGGCGGGGGGGAGAACTTTTTTTGTAGACTCTGACTGGAGATGCCATTAAAGGGAAATATTTGCGTTTGTTGGTTTTTTTTTTTTTGTTTTTTTGTATACAATCTTCAGAGTTAAGGTGGCTCCACACTTTCGCAATTAACCAGCAAAATTCGTTGAAACTTTCATATAATGGTTATGCAACTATGTAGAGTTGATTTTATGAAAATCTAAACATTCCAATAGTTTTGGGACCTTTTTGGAAAATATACAAAAAAATGAATTTTCGTCAATTTAATATTTTCCGGTGGGTTTTTTTGTGTGGCATTGTTCGGAACAATAACAACAATCATAAAATGAAAAGAAGCATTTCTAATTAACCCTACAAATATTTTATTTATCGCAAAATATGTTACACATGTTACACAGTGTTTTTTTATTGAATTTGTACGGATAAAAGTGATTATCTACAAGCTAAAAGCAAACAGGACACAAAGATCTATACATATAGAATGGGAAATGGAACAAAATATACACAATGGCTTTATAATTAATTTATTTTACATTTTACAATCACTTTGATCCGGGTGAGAGTTATTTTCCTTGAACGAAATCGGAATTTTTTGCAGAGGGGTAACATTTACACAATGACAGTTGTCTCTGTTNAATTATTACATTATACATAGAGGATATTTAACAGTGTCATCAGTAACGTTAGTGCAGTATACATAGAGGATATCTAACAGTGTCCTCAGTAACAATAGTGTATTATACATAGAGGATATTTAACAGTGTACTCAGTAACGTTAGTATTTTATATATAAAGGATATCTAACAGTGTCCTCAGTAATGTAGTATATTATACATAGAAGATATCTATCAGTGTCTTCAGTAACGTCAGTGTATTATACATAGAGGATATCTATCAGTGTCTTCAGTAATGTTAGTGTATTA
>NW_018405992.1:593769-602277 GCF_002113885.1 Mizuhopecten yessoensis
ACCAAGAAAACTAAAGGCCCATATCTCTGACCTGTATCTGTTGCAAAATTATGGAACACGTTGTGGTCTCAACTATCATGACCCATGCCGATACCCATAACATAGTGTATCCGTTCCAACATGGTTTTTGCGAAACCCAACTTCTTGAATTTGTGGATGACATCTCAAAGAATCTTGATGAGGAACGCCAAACAGATATCCTCATAATGGACTTTGCTAAGGCTTTCGACAAGGTCAGTCATTCTCTCCTAAACTATAAACTAAATTATTATGGTATACATGGAAATGTCGCAAACTGGATCGAGAGTTTCCTGACCGGTAGAACTCAGACAGTAGTAGTTGAAGGGGAGAAGTCTGATTTTGTCGATGTCCATTCCGGGGTACCCCAGGGGTCAGTTTTGGGACCCAGTTTATTTCTTTACTTTATAAACGATATCCCTGTGGGTCTAAATGCTACAATCCGTTTATTTGCAGACGACACTATTGCATATCTAGTTATCAAGTCAAACAGTGATGCTGAAACACATCAAAAATATCTTGACAAACTAGCGCTCTGGGAAAATAAATGGAAAAAAGATCTTCCACCCAAACAAATGCAATGTGTTGTCGGTGACTAAAAACAAAACTGCAATAGTCCATAATTATACTTTACATGGACACATACTGGAACATCTTAGTCAGGCCAAGTATCTGGGTGTAACACTATCATCTGACCTTAAATGGGATTCACATATAAATACTATCTGCCCAAAAGCAAATTCTACGCTAGGCTTTTTAAGACGATATCATAAAAATTTGCTCAACATCAGCCAAAGTACAGGCCTACAAATCATTAGTTCGACCATCACTTGAGTATGCCTGTACAGTATGGGACCCTCACACCCAAACAAATATTGACAAATTGGAAATGGTCCAGCGAAGGGCAGCGCGCTATGTGCTCAATAAGCACAGGTACAACCATCGTACCTCCAGTGTGTCAGAAATGTTGGACCACCTAAAGCTGCGCCCTCTAGCAGAAAGACGTAAAGATACTCGTCTGACAATGCTTCATAACATTGTAAACCAGAAAGTCGCTATCGTAAAATCAGACGGATTAATCTCTACAGTTAGAAAATCCTGAACAAACCACCAGTTTTTGTATCAAATTCCCCACTCAAAAACCCAGACCAGAATGGCATCATTATTCCCTCGAACTATACCCGAGTGGAATAAACTCCCACCTGACATTATTTCGAGCTTCACAACGGAATTATTCAAATCAGCCCTCTAACGTCACTTTTCAAACGCAAATTAGACCATCTCGTATCTTTTAAAAACAATCTCTTTCCCTGTTTCACTCCTCGTCTGACATTTTATCTTCAAATTGTTGAAGTTGGTCAGTACCATTTAGAAGTAGAAGTTGTTCTCTTTACAGTAAATGAGCGTCCGATGATTGCACTGAGAAGCTATGGGAACCTGTTGCTATGGGAACCTGAATATATGGGAACCTGTAGCTATGGGAACCTGAAGCTATGCGAATCTGTAGCTATGGGAACCTGAAGCTATGTGAACCTGTTTTATGCTCTGGAAATCCAACTACCGTCACACGGCTCTGAACATACATGTATAGATTTTGTGGTATATTAAATTTTAGGTGACATATTTCTGCCATCGACTTTCGAAGTGCGAGTCACATATGTCGAAAATATTTACTTTAGGTGTGCGTATTTAATGCATTTACCTAGAAAGATAACAGTAGCCCTCTAGCTTCGCTTTGCAGCATGTAGAGGTAAAGAGGTATGGCTCGGAAAGTACGCTGAGCACCTATTTCAGTTCACGCCATAAATTTGTACACTCGATGACTCCGCCTCACATCATGAGTTGTTCGATATAATGATAAGATATTATGTAAAGCTACATAGATGAGCTTGTTAATGATATTAAAACTTTAAACTGAAGAAAAAATGAATGTTTATAAATTACATGTTTAGTCTCTATTGGGAAATTTAGATTGAACGTTCGGAATTTACAAAAATAACTGACATATCTTTTTTATTAAGTTTTGTCGTTTGATAATTGAATGTTGCTTTAGTCGATTTCATGTCGTGATGAACTGAGTTGGTCTTGAAACAAATTCAAGACATTTTCAAGACCCAACTCAGTTCACCACCCCATGCAATCGACCAAAGCAAGATCCAATCCTTAAATGAAACATGTTACATTTGGCAGTTGCATGGAGTCAACTTGAGTAGAAATTGAAATACAAATGGTTCCTATTGAAAGTTTGTCTTAATAATGGAGTAGAATTTACCGCGAGAAGAGTGTTCTATCTCTTGGAACCATTTCTGTATATTGATCTTTTAACAGCTGTTTACTTAAGCTTTGAAATGATTTCTACTTATAGTATATGTATTATGAAAACTCCACGAATTGCCAAAACCTAACTTGTATAATATATCTTTTATGTAATTATTCCATTTAAAATGCATTTGTTCATTTGATTGCAAAAACAGATGTCATGTTATATATCAGACTAGATAACTGGCTTTCTCCTGTTAACAACGTAAACCAGAAAATGATCATTCTTGTCTTGATTTCGACTTCCAAAGGATGTCTTCCGGTTTCTCCATAAACTAGAACACTGACAGGTCAGTAAAGGCCCCGTCTTGTGGCAATATATCCCCCATAATCATCATGAAGCAATCTGCCCATATAGCTGAGCTTGACGTTTGACATTTGGACTTCAAAACGAATCGCAAGTTCATTTTACATGTACTATGATGTGAGTCTTGTTTCCTTCCACCTCCATATTTGCCGTGCTAACAGGAATGTAAATACCGGTGCAATACTCATTTGTTAGCTTTGATTTGTTTTATTTCACCTTATATACCTCCTCCATCAAGAGCCAGGGTCAAAGTCAGAGATCCACTTTGTCTTTGACCATTGGACCCAAATGACCTTGGCCATTAACCGAGTGACCCTGAACTTTGGTTAGTTGACTTATTCTTTAATTCTGACCAACTTTGCTTCTTTATTTCATAACAAAATGTTCATCTGTGAAAAATACAAAACTTGACCTTGACCCTTTGGACCCCGTAACCTGGACCTAATGTCAGTTGACTCTGTGTTAAGTTCTGAACAACATTGCTTCATAATGTCATAACAAAATGTTCATCAGGGAAAAGGTACAAAACTTAATCAAGTGACCTTGACCAAGTGACCTTGACCTTTGGTCAATTGACTCCTTGTTTAATTCCGAACAACTTTGCTCCATAATGTCATAGCCAAATGTTCACCAGTGAAAATCTACAAAATTTGACCTTGACCCCTGACCCGATGACCTTGACCTTTGGTCAGTTGACTCCTTGTTTTATTCTGATCAACTTTGCTTCATAATGTCATAACAAAATGTTCATCAGTGAAAAGATTTGACCTTGACCTTTGAACCTAATGACCTTGACCTTTGACCTTGACTTTCTACCTCAAGGTGTATTTTTGTGAACTGAACATCTTGACCAAGTTTCATGTACATCGGTCAATAAATACCAAAGTTATCAGCCGGGCACAAAATTTGTGGACGGACAGAAAGACAGACAGAGTGATTACTATAGGGCACCCGTATCTCCATTTTTTCAAAGATGACGACTTTCGTTTTCTGTACATTAATAGTTGACTTCCAACTTATACAATAGATTTGAAACACATTCAAGACATGGTGTAACCCTTCCGGTGTCTGGGCCATTAACACAGTATCATCCGCAAGTATTACAAATAGTTTCAGATAAATTCCAATGTTGATTTGACAGAGTTTATCTACAGATTTAAAATTTAAAATGGGGTGTTACCTGTGTAATGTCATTGTCAAATGGCATTTATAGTTGATCCTCACTTGAACTAACACAGCGGATAGTATATATATATATATAAGGATACAGATATGACGCGTTTCAGTGTTTCCCCAATGTTGAAAGAAAATGGTTGTTGAAAGGATTATAGCCAATACTATCCAATATAAAGTTAAATGTACCCAATACAAGTAACGATGTTGTGTGGACCCGGGTATTTTTTGGCAATATCGTCGTTATTTGGAAATCCTTGAGTTAATCTATTTCATTTCAAAATATTTCATTGTAAATACAAACAAAGATAAATACAATTGTTTTAGAAGAAATAGAACAATACATGTATTAACAAATGGACCAGACAACAGGCTTAGCCTATATACGTGTAAGTCTTTTTATATAGATACTGGAATTCAATTATTTTAATTTCATTAATACATTGTATATTCAAGTTATGTGTGGAAGATAGGACAATAACGAAAAACGAATATTTATTAACCATAATGAACAAGCACATAAACTCCCTCACTTTCATATTACCATTCGTAATTGGTTTATTTTATATCGTTAGAACTTGCATGTATAACGATATTACTTATAAATTAAGAATCGTTTAGTTTTTTAAATAGGAACTAGTATGTTTAAGTATATTTCTGTTAGTTTCGTTAGACATACTAACGACACCATATGATAAAACATGAAGATTTACAAATTCTAATAGATCATACACAGAGAATATGTGATGCCTAAAATACCTATAAAGAGGACTTTCGAAGAAAAACAGTTTTTTCTTCTATTTTTTGCAACACACGAACAGGAACTCAAGCTGTGTTTCATTCACGAATGAAATAGTAAACGAATGGATACACATTAGTGAAATGCTTTTCTTAACCTAGCCATATTTTTTGATGTCTTAACAATATATTGACCTATTAACAAGTAAACTATGTCTGGAAAGAGTGATGGAATATTTCATTAGTGGTAGATAGTAGGACAATAATGGGGAAAAAACATAATGATACTCACTCAGTCTCATATATATCCATTTGTACTTGTTATATGTTGTATTGTTAGAACTTACATATATAAAGACATTACGTAAAAAATAATATTCTTTTTAGGATCATTAACTATATTTCTGTTTGTTTCTAGAATAATGTATTGGAATATAGGAGATCGCCAGCAGCAACTAATTAAGCATCATAGTTATACCGGTATTTTGAAAAAATATGAACAAATATATATGTGTGTAAATATTTGAATTCAAGTTTCGTTGTTCTTGATGGGTTTTTTAATTTAGTTACCATTTTGATGAAATTTTAACCATTTATTATTTCTGGGTAATTGAGTGTTCCATGTATATAGTGAATGACTATTAATTCTATTACAAACTACAAATAGGGTTATTTATTATCAAAATGATTATTCAAAGCACAACTTGGCTATTATCTAATTGTTCCATAACTGTAATTGTTAATTAAGTATTGTTTTNCTTCATAAGTAATGAAATTAATCTCTATATATTTTATCCAATATCACAATGATAAATTATTGAATATCATTTTGCGTGGTAATTGATATAATTACTTCATAAATGATGAAATATATCTTGCTGTATTTTTTCCAATGTAACAACGATAAATTATTGTATATCATTCCCGTCATGATTTACTTCATAAATAATGAAAATACATTTTACAAGTTTGCCCGATTAAGATCTTACATATATTTAACTTGATTGTATACTTATTTGGTATATCAGTTTTATTGGGAGTTTACTTTCTTATTGGGTAATATTGGGTTGTATTGGGTAAATCGATGTTTGTATTAGGTATATCGGCGTTTGTATTGGGTAAATCGGCGCTTGTATTGGGTTGTATCACGGACTTAGATAACAAATCTAATCTAATTCCGTGGTTGTATTGGGTAAATCGACGGACCCCCTTCGGTGAGCTACATAATCCTCCGGGAATTATTTCATACCTACATATCACGGACTCAAATCTTTAGCAATGTAATATTGTTGTGCCTATTGTTATTATTATGTAATATGAAGGAGAAAGTCCAGTCACAGTAACTTGTGTCGACAGTTTTGAATTATGTGCCCTTGGTCGATCTTACCAGGTCATCAAAACGCTTTTCTTGCAAACGATTTTTCAAGCGTAGCGCATTAACATTGACTACGGAAAATAAACACCGGGCTAGTCTCGTTCAACCAGACTCTTGTTGCGCGCGCAAGCTACGCCGAACAGATAATTGTTGAATTACAAGTGATCAAGCGTCTGGTTGAACGAGACTAACACCGGGCATGTAACAACTAACATGTCGCGAAACGAAAATGCATTGATTTTATAAGATGGAATGGCCTACACTTTTGAATATTTGCATAATTGTAATTTTGTCAAGATAAAGACAGATCTCATGGTTAACGAAACATGTCGGTGAAATAACGTAAATAGGCTAGATCTACTATAGCAGTCTTATTTTGGTTTGCATGGTAACCTGATAAATATACCAGGATTACTGCAGGTAACGTTGGGAACTGTTTAACGCAGTGAGCATAAAACGGTTAGTTCACAACTCAAACAGATTTTCATATGCATAAGTTATAGCCTTACTGTTTATCTGTTTGTTTTGATCGATACGGCAGTGCTTGTCTAAAATGAGCATGGGCCGTTTTGGAGAAGACATCAACTATCGTCCGTTGTCAAGTGGTCAAACGTTAGTAAAGCGCGACTCTTACCAGATACTTGATATTGACATTGACAGAGGAATTGAAACATGTGGCAGCAATCTATGTGATGATCACGAGAAGGAAATACCACTGTTCAAGTATAGTGAAATACCGGACTTCTTGCAAGGCAATCCATACGTGGTCAAAGGTTACAGAGTGTTTCTGCCCTTTAGTTTGTGCTTGAAAAGGTAAAGTATGTTTTAAACCCGTGTATTTCAGATTTTAAATGAGAAAATGTATGATTTCTTAATACTTCACTGCTACAGTAGTCTTTCTGACTACACATCATATAAAATTGCGTTTTTAAATTTAAATGAAATGTTTCCTAAAGCCTGCATTCATCAGTAATGATGGAGGGCCACCACAGAGATGAACAAATTCTTTCAACAAAACATTTAAAATAAAATATTTACAGAATGGTGCAATGAATAATGATGACCTAGAACTTTTCTGAAATTCAAGAGTTCATATCATAGAGATATCATATGCAAAATCTATAGCTATGAAACAATAATATCAAAGTGTTGTAGTGAATTTATCCTGGGGCTGTGGGGGGTCAACTTTACCAGGGTAAGTATTTGCCTCTAGAGAGGGAGGGTTGTATGTATTGCCGGGAGTAGCGCATGTGCTGTGTGTGAAAACAGAGCTGAACGAGCGAGAAGGCCAGTCTGTGTGTTTTTGGGAATATCTGCACAACGTTCACTAATAGACCGTACAAGTGTAGCATAAGTAAACAGCAGCCACTTCAGTGTTTTATCTGAAAAGCAAAATAAAAATTGACAATGAACAAAGTAGCCTACTCTGGAGACATCTCAAATATCTCAAGCAAGTCCTAACAAAACTATAACTGTTGAGCTCCTAATCCAATTACCAGTAATACACAGGACATAGTACTAGCCTCGTCTGTCAATACACCTATAATATAATCCGATTATACATGTGGTTAATCATCTCAGTAAGTATTTTGCAGTTATCCCAAGCATTGTGGATAACAAACCTCTTGATGCAGATCCTTACATTATATGAGGAACTATAGTTAATAATAATGATAATATAATTCAGGAAACTGTTGTTTCTTTTTTAAAAATATGAAAAATAATGTCAAGAAAACCCCAACTGTTTACTTAGAAAATTAGAATAAAGGAAACATACATTTTTTAATTCTGACTTTTCACATTCATCTTTCAGCTTATTTGTCTGGAACAATGAGACAATCAACATCTGGTCTCACTTGCTGGGTTTCATTGTCTTCTTTTTCCTCGCGTTTTATGACAACTTTATGGTGCTACCCGTACTTAAGTCCTCCTACACTGATCACATCATAATCACCCTGGGACTGTTCTGCTATCAGGTAGGTATACTGATATTTATAGAATACATTACTGGTAGTAAGAGACGAGTGTGCTCAGATATTTCAGAAGGGTATTCACAGGAACAAGCAGTCAAGGAATGAAAAGTCAATAAAAATATCATAATTTCAATTCTTGGAAAAAACATGTATTTATTGTTTTGCTTCTTTCAGACTTCCACTGTACCATTATAACTACTGTTGTGTCAATCTTGTAGTGTTTGACACTCACAATCCTATTTACTGTTGATTGTCAATATATGGACAGTGGTTTTTTAGCTCACCTGGCACGAAGTGCCAAGTGAGCTTATGCCGTGGCGCGTCCGTCGTCCATCTGTCCGTCGTCCGTCCGTCCGTCGTCAATATTTTACTTTAAACAACTTCTTCTTAATAACCGAAAGGCCTAGGGTGTCGATATTTGGCCAGAAGCAAACTGGGATGAAGGGCTACAAAGTTTGGTAAAATTAATGACCTTGACCCATTTTCAAGGTCACATGGGTCAATTGTATTAAAAAACCTTTAAACAACTTCTTCTCAATAACCAAAATGCCCAGGGTGATGATATTTGGCCAGTAGCATGCTGAGATGAAGGGCTACAAAGTTTG
>NW_018405992.1:603569-669166 GCF_002113885.1 Mizuhopecten yessoensis
TCGACTTTCAATCACAGGGGTGAAATGTTTAAAAAAACAAAAATGGGACTTTTGAATGAATTTTAATCATAAATTCTGATATTTTGCCTGTAGCTTTATTTTAGATCACTTTTAAGGTTACAAGTGTGAGATTTATACCAGGTGAGCGATGCAGGCCCATTGGGCCTCTTGTTTAATATAATGACTTTTTATCTCCTCAGCACATTTATAAGGTGGGCCAGGGTTGAGGAGCCCTGGATTCCCTCCTTGTACAAAACAGGCCCTCTCAAGAGGCATTTTTTCTATTCTTTCACTCCTTATATTTGCTATGAGAAAACGTGTGATTTTTATCAAAATTTCAAAATTTCCAAAACCATGTAACCCAGTGGAGGAATCTCATCTGCCTGTATCCACCCACTTTTGTAAAGTCTTTCACATCATAGTTAATGTATATGGCAGAACGTGAAACACCCCAACTGGATGCACAGTATCATTTTCAATCAATTCAGATTTAATACTAATATGGCTTCATTCTTTCATTCATCTTTCATTCTTGTCAAATAGTTGCAGATATTTGTTTTTTAGACACCATTTACATAGGAGTTTTGGTAAAATGTTCACCCAGAAATTAATACATTATATAAAACATGATACACATTTGTTTTCACTGAGGTTTTGTATCTATAAACCAGTGTTTATATGCATTTTTTGTACTCATTAAGAATCAAACACATTCTTTAATGACTCCCAGATATAGGAATACTTATTTGAACTTTTTAATATTGAAATGTTCATATTTTTTTTTATATTGTTTACAGTGTATTGATTATTTACAACAACATCATTTTCAAATTTCAATTTATTTCTTGATTTCCAAATATACCATTTCGTTGTATCATTAGATTGATAACTAGGTTTACATTTATGTTTAGGTTATAGCATCCGAACATTACATCTGTTTCAGAAAGTTTATAAACTAGTTGTGAAGGAAATATACAGTTTATAGCTTAAAAATATATATATTTAATATATGATTATGTGAATTTGTTTTTCTGTGATCTTTTCCCCCAATAGTTTTGTATGCTGTGTTCCACGGGTTTCCACATGTTTGCATGCCATTCAGAAAGAGCAAGTAAGAGATGGCTGGCCATAGATCTGACAGGGATCTCTATAGGAGTCATTGGCTGCTACCTCCCTGCTGTCCATTATGCATTTTACTGTCTGTCTGTAAGTTGTATTACACACTGGTATAAAAGTACTCCTCTTTTCTTGTGTAGGTCACACAGGACATAGGTGAAGAATACCTGCCCATAAGTCCTCTTGTCTAGTGTAGAAAACACAAGAAATAGGTGAAGGATATTGACTCATTAGTCCTCTTGCATTTTGCCTAGGGTCGATAACACAACAAATACTGTAGGTGAAGGGTACATGCCCATTGGTCCTCTTGCCTAGTGTAGATAACACAACAAACAGGTGAAGGATACAGGCCCATTGGTCCTCTTGCCTAGTGTAGATATGTGAAGGATACAGGCTCGTTAGTCCTCTTACATTTTGCCTAGGGTCGATAACACAACAAATGCTGTAGGTGAAGGATACAGGCCCATTGGACCCCTTGTCTACTGTATATAACACAACAAATAGGTTAAGGATACTGGCCCATTAGTCCTCTTGTCTAGTGTAGATAACACAACAAATAGGTGAAGGATACAGGCTCATTGGTCCTCTTGTCTAGTGTAGATAACACAACTAATAGGTGAAGGATACAGGCCCATTTGTCCTCTTGCCTAATGTAGATAACACAACAAACAGGTGAAGGATACAGGCCCATTGGTTCTTTTGCCTAGTGTAGATAACGCAAGAAATATGTGAAGGATACAGGCTCGTTAGTCCTCTTACATTTTGCCTAGTGCCGATAACACAACAAATACTGTAGGTGAAGGATACAGGCCCATTGGACCCCTTGTCTACTGTATATAACACAACAAATAGGTTAAGGATACTGGCCCATTAGTCCTCTTGTCTAGTGTAGATAACACAACAAATAGGTGAAGGATACAGGCTCATTGGTCCTCTTATCTAGTGTAGATAACACAACAAATAGGTGAAGGATACAGGCCCACTTGTCCTCTTGCCTAGTGTAGATAACACAACAAACAGGTGAAGGATACAGGCCCTTTGGTCCTTTTGCCTAGTGTAGATAACGCAAGAAATATGTGAAGGATACAGGCTCGTTAGTCCCCTTACATTTTGCCTAGGGTCGATAACACAACAAATACTGTAGGGGAAGGATACAGGCCCATTGGACCCCTTGTCTACTGTATATAACACAACAAATAGGTTAAGGATACTGGCCCATTGGTCCTCCTGTCTAGTGTAGATAACACAAAAAATAGGTGAAGGGTACAGGCCCATTGGTCCTCTTGCCTAGTGTAGATATGTGAAGGATACAGGCTCGTTAGTTCTCTTACATTTTGCCTAGGGTCGATAACACAACAAATGCTGTAGCTGAAGGATACAGGCCCATTGGACCCCTTGTCTACTGTATATAACACAACAAATAGGAGAAGGGCACAGGCCCATTGGTTCTCTTGTCTAGTGTAGATAACACAAAAAATAGGTGAAGGGTACAGGCACATTGGTCCTCTTGTCTAGTGTAGGTAACACAACAAATAGGTGAAGGATACAGGTCCACTTGTCCTCTTGCCTAGTGTAGATAACACAACAAACAGGTGAAGGATACAGGCCCTTTGGTCCTTTTGCCAAGTGTAGATAACGCAAGAAATCTGTGAAGGATACAGGCTCGTTAGTCCTCTTACATTTTGCCTAGGGTCGATAACACAACAAATACTGTAGGGGAAGGATACAGGCCCATTGGACCCCTTGTCTACTGTATATAACACAACAAATAGGTTAAGGATACTGGCCCATTAGTCCTCTTGTCTAGTGTAGATAACCCAACAAATAGGTGAAGGGTACAGGCCCATTGGTCCTCTGTGTATTATTCATACATTGTGTCAGTGGTTCTAAACATTGCTTGTTAGCTTTAATGAGTTCTAGTTTTATTAACATTATCCCAGTAATCAATTGTGCTGCTAGTTATATCGTTCAAGTGTTAGTGATGGAAAAAACATATGTAAAAAGTATGCAAGTTTATAATGTATTACATTGTGTTTTTTTTTCTCCAGATTTGGCGTGACATCTATTTATTTATCATAACCTGCCTGTCTATATCAACCTTCGTGATAATGCAGAACCCCAGATACTTCTCCAATGAGTGGGTAAACACACGTTTAATGGTGTATGTTGGACTTGTAGCCTATGGAGTTATCCCTACCCTTCATTGGATATACTTAAATGGTGGCATATCATCTGATATAGTACAGGTAAAAACAAAATCAATCTGTTGTTCAATAGTACAGAGATTGAAACTCTAACCTGTTGTTTAATAGTACAGAGATTGGAACACCAATCTGTTGTTTAATAGTACAGAGATTGAAACTCTAACCTGTTGTTTAATAGTACAGCGATTGGAACTCTAATCTGTTGTTTAATAGTACAGAGATTGGAACACTAACCTGTTGTTTAATAGTACAGAGATTGGAACACTAATCTGTTGTTTAATAGTACAGAGATTGGAACACTAATCTGTTGTTTAATAGTACAGAGATTGGAACTCTAACCTGTTGTTTAACTCTTTCCGTACCGTTGTCGTGTACATCCCTGTTGTTGTGTATACATGACTACAGACTTTGTGTTACCCGTCTTCTGCTAAACTGCTAAACTCGTCATAGCACACGACAGTTGTGTAATTAAATTAATTGTCTTACTCTACTAATATCAGCACACATTTGTTGGCAAGAAAGATTTTTATAGGTGCAGAGTACACATTTTTTATCATGTGGCCTATTGTTTTTGAATTTGCTGCAAGATATTGCGTTTTGTGGTCGCAAATATAAACAATATGGCGGCGACTGAATGCGCTGTGTTATTCCACTCTCAGATGCTGATCATTGTATAAACATGCAGACCGTTGAATAAATATGAGTTATACACCACACGTGGTATATGACCTTCCGTAGTTTTGATTGGTCGAGAAAATGAACCTTGACCGGACGAATTCTTTCACATGCTTTTTGCCGCGTGCTGTTTTATGTCGTCTGTTGTCAACATCCAGCAAATGTTGGTGACTTTTGTGAGGTTATGCGATGGGAAATGGGGGTTATCAAGGCAATACCAAAAGCAGATGATGTTTAAAGATTTGATCGCTAGTTTCAGGTAAAATTGATACAGACGCTCGATATCGTTTCGACACCATACCGTCACGTGTCCAGGTCGTGAAACCCAGAGATGTAATACATATGTCTCTGTGAAACTCAAACAAGATCTATAACAGCGTTGGAAAACATTTTGTTCTCCCCATGACCAGTTTTTAATATTTGGAGGGTCTGTCTATGGCGGAACTCTCACTATAAACATCAGCCATAGAATCTCACGAAGAAACGTCCCAGGCATATGGTTTTGGACATTGACAGCGAATAAGTTCGTCATCATCACTTGGCGGGAGGCAGATTTCGTACTATATGCTTACGCGCATATAGTCCGTGGTTAATTTATATTAATTAATGCATTATTACATACTGTCAATTATTAAAGTCATTCATCTATTTTATTTTTTCACAAAGTTGTTGCCAAAACATTAATTTTGAAAATTAATAAATTTGTAAAAAAAGTCATTTTTGAATATTAATGAGTGACTTTTTACATGTTGGTCATATCACTACGCCAGCCTTGTCAACAAAATATGTGTATGCTATTCAAATCAGGAAATACTCGTTAGTTAATTTTCAAAAGTTACAGAAAGACACTCGCTAAAGCTCGTATCTTTTGTAACTTTTGAAAATTAACAAGCTTGTGTCTTTTGTAACTTTTGAAAATTAACTAACTCCAGTGAAATAATTACCATATTCAACAACCACTCGTTGTGTAACCTTCATAAGTCATGGCAAACTCTACTTGTATTTAGAAAAACTTTATGACTTGGTGACCAAAATCAATCCCTATTTGGTACCCACACTACAACGCTGTTTTGAATACAATGAATCATATCGTTCGTAGGCGGACAAATGACGATTTCTCTGTCATAATTAGCTGACAGTCAGAATGCTGTGAAAATAAAAACGTGTATGTATATGAACAACGACATGAGACAATAGCACCATTGGTTAACGGTTTCCTTTTATTTCTTGCAGAAGTTACACCTCCTCTAAAAACACATTGATAATCCGTCATTTTGTTATATGTGCAGGGGTGAGTCTAGTTAGGACGTCCGGTACGGAATCCCGACCGGTATCGGGTACGGAAAGAGTTAATACTGGAACACCAATCTGTTGATGAATACTATAGAGATTGGAACACCAATCTGTTGTTTAATAGTACAGAGTTTGAAACACCAATCTGTTGTTTAATAGTACAGAGATTGGAACACCAATTTGTTGTTTAATAGTACAGAGATTGGAACACCAATCTGTTGTTTAATAGTACAGAGATTGGAACGCTAATCTATTGCTTTACAGTATAGAGAGATTGAAGCACTAATTCATGTTTAACAATGCATGGATATAGAGATCAGAACAGTTATCCCATGTTTTACAATACATAGATATCTGAACATTTACATTTTGTGTCTATCGTTTGTGTAAATGTCTGGTGTTATATAACTCACTTTTTGGATCCCACACCGGTATTACTTATCAGAAAAGCAGGTTTGGTTTACAAGTATACAGTTCTTTGTTAAGTGAAGGCCAGGTTGACTAATATACATATCCTGAAATGTTAATAGGTCTTGTTGAACAGAAGTACAGTTCTGTTATAAGTGGATCTTTTACCTTAAGGAAAGTTATAAGCTTTGCAAGTTCTATCCTGTAATTAACCATTTCCATTTTACTATTTCAGTTATTTGTGCCAAAGGTTGTAATAATGTATAGTCTTGGTGTGATGGCATTGGTATTTTATCTGACCAAGTTTCCAGAGCGGTTTGTTCCTGGTAAGTATTCAGGTTGTAGGAACCTTGATATTTGCTTTAAAACAAAGCAGTGGCAATGTATTAAAAAGGACTTGCTATAGACAGACAGCAGATAAAACCAACATCATATTGTATGGCTGTTTACAAATCTCAGACAGCAGCTAAAACCAACATCATATTGTATGGCTGTTTACAAATCTCAGACAGCAGCTAAGACTAACATCATATTGTATGGATGTTTACAAATCTCAGAGGGGGGGGGGGTTGAAGGGCATCTAAAAAGAGTAATTTGACCATATTGCTTTGAACTATACCCCATACCTCAAAATTGTATATACAAAAGCTTAGCATGAAGAGGCAAACATTATCATGCTATAAGCCTTGACCCATATCTTAGGGCTGGTTTGTAACCACTGGTTTATTTTGAAAAAAACACCCTTGCATAAAGTATTGTGGCAATGAACTTCTTACTTCTAAAAGGCATTGTAATTTCTGGACTTCCATACTTCAGTTTTCCAAGGATGTAGTTAGTGATTGCAATGTTTTTTCCATTCCAGGTCTGTTTGACTTTGTTGGCTCAAGTCACCAGTGGTGGCATGTGATAGTGGTTGCCGCCTTCACCTTTTGGCACTATGCCGGATATGATATACTGCTGTACCGTATCAACCACCCATGTCACTAAAGGACCAGATAAATTGTTGTATCATTTCATTCAATAGTTTTCTTAATAGGTCTTGAATCTATCCAATATAAAGTTAAATGTACCCAATACAAGTAACGATGTTGTGCGAGGTTTTTGTTTGTCTAATTATTACATTTAAGTAATATGTGAGATCAGGTATTGCATGATATTTTGTTACACGACTTACGTGTTTTTAAGAATGAAGTTGACATTTTTAATATTTGTTGATAGACAGTGCATTATATCAAGTGTATCAAGTTATGTCTAGAATATCACTATTTGGTGTTATATTATGTACATGTCAAAGTATTACTTTGTACTTAAACTTACGGTATCTGTCAAAATATGTTGATGACTTTACATGATTTTTTCCCCCTATTTGTCTGTGGTGCCAATTATTGTAAACACTAGCTAGCATAGATCAGGTATAATAAGAGATTTATATAGGCATCCTTTCTAGTTAGATCAAGTGTGGGGCATAATACATGTAATCACTTTATATAGAAATCCAGGATCCTTAACTACTGTAACTCTAAAAAACAGTAGTACATGATGCTGATGTCCTTAACTTAACCTTCCACTATTAAATTACCTAGATTATGAAGCTAGTCTTATTACCAATATGCTGCCCTGAAAAAAATGTCTGTCCATAACAAATGGTTTTAATTTAAAATAATGATATGTACACCATATTTAGGTGAACTATATGCCCAAAAGTAGGGGGGTACTAGTCCCTTGAATGAGAAATTTAACTTAAACCAAACCTGAATAGATGTTCCCATTGAGAAGAGGGAGATTCCTATTGAGTTTATGGTAATTGGTCAAAGTACGTCTAGACTGAAATTATAACACTAACCATTGATTCTATGTAAGAGGATTTTGAGTGAATGTTGCCCCAGATGAGGGGGATAAGCCTATTGATTTTGGGTTACTAAGTCAAATGTCAAGGCCATAGTAGCTATAAAAAGAGAAATTAAAGGAAAATGTTGGTTTCAGGATGCTAGCATTTGAACAATACAGCTGATCTAAACTTACAAGTCTGATGTCTGTCTAATGTTTAGAAGATCCCTGTAGAAGTAATTGTTAATATATTGAAATTTTGTGAAAATATTAATTTCCAATTGGTATTTTAATCAATTGGATTTAAACCAAACTAAGATGGATATTGCCCCTTCGGAAGAGGAACATCTCTATTCCCTTTTGGGTTGCTAGGTGACAAATTAATTTTAATATTGCTATAAATAGACATTCCTGCTATACAATATTTGATTCCTGAATGTGAACAAATATTCCCCCCCCCCCCAACCAGGATCTAAATCGGGGAATATATGTCAGTTCTACTTCTACCAACTTTTTCCCTGTATTTCAAATAAAGATGTAGCAGTGTAAACCAGAGATGCTTACATGTGTATATTATGTATTGACCTGTGATGTAAATGACAATACATTCCTACTTGGTACAATTTTTACAGATCCCAACAAACATGATACTCATCTGACACAATTACTGTTCACTTGCACATTTCATATTAAAACTAGATATAAATGTTCCAAAAGGATTTTCAGTCTGATCTCATCAGGATAACAGACTTATCTGTTATGCTTAAAAAATGGTTTTATCATATGACCAGTCTTATGCTTTGTCAAGGTTTGTAATGTAACTAGTATTTGTACATAGACTGACTGATACTGATTACAAGTTTATTTATTAGTACTGTTTTTTATGGTTCAGCTGTTTAGATGTACATATTTAAATTGAATTTAAACTTTTATCAGTATCTTGAGTTAGCAAGTGTACTGGTAACAACAAAACCTTTTCCAATGAAGATTTTAGCATCATTTGCTAGTCTATTGTAGATTTTTACCTCATGAGGGTTCCTTGTTCATGCATTTTGTTTTTTTAACATACATATTGTACTACAAATTGAATTTCCATAAACATAATCATGTACTGTGATACAAATTGAATTCCCATAATTAGGGCCCCTCATTTGGAGAATTTTGTCAATATTTATACTATACAAAGATTACAATCGATGTTGAACAAAATCTGCGTATGGCATTGTACAGTAAATAATGTTCCTCCCCTATTGTACTCTCGTCAATGTATACCAAGCCGTATAAATATAACAAAGTACAGTGGTTTATTGTTTAATTGTTACCCCATAGGAATTTCTATGTAAATGGTTCAGGTTTATGATAAATACTTGATGGGGCCCTATAGGGTTTTAGGATGTTTATTGATGCTGTATCTATACTTGTAAAGGGCATGGTAATCTGCATTTTGTGTAGCTCCATATTGTTATTCCTGTTTTAGTGTTTGTCATCTAGTCTTTTTATCATATAATATACAGAGATCATTTCTACCAACCTGACCTACACACAAGTATCAATGGTTTATACATTATTTACACAGAAACGTACTTGTTTATAACATCAAGTTTTTACCAACTTCATCTCAAATTTAATGACAATATAGTCATTTTTTATTTATTTATTTATGACCAATTTGCAAATAAATACAATTTCAAAACTTTTCAAAATGTTCTGGTTATTTAAAAGTGTCGAAATCGGAGCACAGATGGTTGTGTGTCAAATCTAATGGTTTATCAAGACTGGTCCTTAGTGATACACTTCTCTAGGCTGTTTGGTGGACATCAGACAACAGTTTGTACTAATTATTCAAAACCATTGGAAATGAAGATATATTAACTTCTTTAATGTTTTCTAACCATTTGCTGACAATATTATTCTTAATATTTGAGAAGGAAAAACTTAAACAAGGATAAGGATTTGAATGGCCCAATCGATGATGGATTGCAAAAAAGCAGGTCTTCCTAGCAAATCATAACAACATTTTGGTATTTTGCAGTTGATTTTTATTGATCATCAGTTCATTATTACTGTTTCAAGACATGAAATGTCATACAAGTACACTAGCTGTGTACCCACTAAAGACATTTTGTACAGTTAAACAAGTATTTACATACAACCACTAGTGCCAACCTTGTTGGTGCATAATATGCAGACCATTACACTTCTATAACTTAGCTAGACGAAGGTGGACTACAAACACCCCAAACTTAACAGTCATCACAGTCATCCACATATAAATAAACCGCTCTTCACATTCAACAATGAAAATCGACAGTCTGGACCCCAACGCACTCATTATTTCGATTGACCTTAGTAAATAGACCTTCAGCATAAAACACACGTCTTTCTTCTTATGACTATAGCGGTACCTTTATTGAAATTAATGAGTATAGGCTAGCCTACTTATTTCACTTCATTGAAATTCAGAGTATATGCTGGCTGACATGAGCCCCCTTTTAAAAATAGTTTTAAAAATAGTTACGCACTAAGAAATCTATAAAATGTCGAGAAATTTGGACTAGGCGACACAAATTCACGGGAATGCAAGCATTGATAACATGTTTTTCTTAATTTTTACACTGTGCTAATTAATCAAATCAGAGATGAAATTTGTTAAGTAGCATCTATAGCAATCTATTCCTTTATTGATGAAAAAATAACATTAATAACATAAATTGATATATGCCAAAATTCATCATGTAAGTGTACATTTCCCCCAACAATCTGGCTGTATGATATCTTGATTAGACTTGGTATTTAGCTCCATTACTCTTATACCAAAAGTTCAAAATATTTCTGGTCAACAAAAGTGGTCATTCAGTAAGCAAACTGAATCTCCTTCAATTTGAATACATTACATGTATTTCATAATAATTTGACAGACACAACAGTGGCCTTAAATATAACGCGAATTTTAAATTCAAATTCAATATCATGGCTTTGTTCATATAGAAACCATTGTCTACCTTGTCTATATAGATACCATTGACAGCCTTGTCCATATAGAAACCATTGATGGCTGTGTCTCTATAGATACCATTGTCTATATAGATACCATTGACAGCCTTGTCTATATATATATACAAACCTTAGTTGATAGAGATTGCCTACATGATGTATTCCTTTGAATTTGAATTAATAAATTCTGGAATAGATGTTTGAGAAATTTCATCGCGGATATTTATTAAAATCACAGCCATATACAACTCACAGAACAGATGTCTCACAAATACAACCTGATACCACAGTAAGGGAAACATCTAACAACTCACAGAACAAATGTCTCACAAATACAACCTGATACCACAGTAAGGGAACCATCTAACAACTCACAGAACAGATGTCTCACAAATACAGCCTGATACCACAGTAAGGGAAACATCTAACAACTCGCAGAACAGATGTCTCACAAATACAACCTGATACCACAGTAAGGGAACCATCTAACAACTCACAGAACAGATGTCTCACAAATACAGCCTGATACCACAGTAAGGGAAACATCTAACAACTCGCAGAACAGATGTCTCACAAATACAACCTGATACCACAGTAAGGGAACCATCTAACAACTCACAGAACAGATGTCTCACAATACAACCTGATACCACAGTAAGGGAAACATCTAACAGCTCACAGAACAGATGTCTCACAAATACAACCTGACACCACAGTAAGGGAAACATCTAACAACTCACAGAACAAATGTCTCACAAATACAACCTGATACCACAGTAAAGGAAACATCTAACAACTCACAGAACAGATGTCTCACAAAAACAACCTGATACCACAGTAAGGGAAACATCTAACAGCTCACAGAACAGATGTCTCACAAATACAACCTGATTCCACAGTAAGGGAAACATCTAACAACTCACAGAACTGATGTCTCACAAATACAACCTGATACCACAGTAAGGGAAACGTCTAACAACTCACAGAACAGATGTCTCACAAATACAACCTGACACCACAGTAAGGGAAACATCTAACAACTCACAGAACAAATGTCTCACAAATACAACCTGATACCACAGTAAGGGAAACGTCTAACAACTCACAGAACAGATGTCTCACAAATACAGCCTGATACCACAGTAAGGGAAACATCTAACAACCCACAGAACAGATGTCTCACAAATACACCTGATACCACAGTAAGGGAAACATCTAACAACCCACAGAACAGATGTCTCACAAATACACCTGATACCACAGTAAGGGAAACATCTAACAACCCACAGAACAGATGTCTCACAAATACAACCTGATTCCACAGTAAGGGAAACATCTAACAACTCACAGAACAAATGTCTCACAAATACAACCTGATACCACAGTAAGGGAAACATCTAACAACTGCATTTGATCCTTTTCAGGTAAAATTTTAAGAAAGTTTGGAGATATGGGGATTCATTCAACAGTTAAGTAGTGCATACAAACCTACTACACCCATCTGTTACCAGTGCTGGTATAAGTCTGGGATAGTACGGTAACCATGACAACACCATTTAGTGACACAGCACTGTCTGGCATAGTTTGTTAGCATGGCTGGTCACTCTATCACACTGAAACTCTCCTCACTCACTTTCTCTGATCACAATTACAAACTAATTTGTTAAGAAAAATAATGTCGAACAAACGGAATGTGAGAAATTGGAAAATCAAAATGGCGCAAAATATGTAATACATTTTGTAGAATGACAAATAAAGAAAACATAAAAATAAAAAGTCAGTGAAAGTCAGCTGAATGATCAGTTGACTAGATCTGACATGATTGATACTAATAGGTTCACATTGAGCAGGTCAAGGATGACACACAAAGTTTTAAGGTAAACTGTCTCTGACTGGCTAACAATATTGAACAATACAAGTATGATTAATAATGCTGCTTACTGTAAGCTATAAAATTATGCCTAAACAAATATTTCATAAAAGACCCTGGAGGAATTTTATCATCAATAGAATACAGAACAATACTAAAGTTTCATCTTATGACATGGTACCTTGTTTTTGATCAAGCCAAACTGTCACTTGTAAATAACACAGTACCTAGTTTATGATAGGGTCCAAATGTAACTTGTTGATGAAACAGTATTTAGGGTATGATCAAGGAGGCCCAGCATGATGTTATTTGTAGAAGGAAGAGTACTGTAGATTACTTAACAAGGGATGATATCTTATTCCATTTAGTGTCTATTGAAAACTCAAGTACTTTCTGGTCAATAATTCCTACCAAAAATGAAGAATTGTACTCACCAAAGAGTACAGAAAGGTGAAGTGGAAAAAGTAACTTGTAAGTAATCTATAATTCTGTACCAGTCCACTAGGCCAAATCTGTAGTACTGTACCACTAGGCCAAATCTATAGTTCTGTACCACTAGGCCAAATCTGTAGCACTGTACCAGTCCACTAGGCCAAGTCCATAGTACTGTACCACTAGGCCAAATCAATAGTAGTGTACCAGTCCACTAGGCCAAATCTATAGTACTGTAGTTCCAGGCCAAATCTATAGGACTGTACCACTAGGCCAAATCTATAGTACTGTACCAGTCCACTAGGCCAAACCTATAGTACTGTAGTTCCAGGCCAAATCTATAGGACTGTACCACTAGGCCAAATCTATAGTACTGTACCAGTTCACTAGGCCAAACCTATAGTACTGTAGTTCTAGGCCAAATCTATAGTACTGTACCACTAGGCCAAGTCTATAGCACTGTGCCACTAGGCCAAGTCTATAGTAGTGTACCAGTCTACTAGGCCAAATCTATAGTACTGTACCAGTTCATTAGGCCAAATCTATAGTACTGTACCACTAGGCCAAGTTTATAGCATTGTGCCACTAGGCCAAGTCTATAGCAGTGTACCAGTCTATTAGACCCAATCTATAGTACTGTACCACTAGGCCAAATCTATAGCACTATACCAGTCCACTAGGCCAAATCTATAGTACTGTAGTTCCAGGCCAAATCTATAGTACTATACCACTAGGTCAATTTTAAAGCACTGTACCAGTCCACTAATCCAAATCTATAGTACTGTAGTTCCAGGCCAAATGTATAGTACTATACAACTAGGCCAAATCTATAGTACTGTATTTCCAGGCCAAATCTATAGTACTGTACCAGTCCACTAGGACAAATCTATAGTACTGTAGTTCCAGACCAAATCTATAGTACTGTAGTTCCATGCCAAATGTATAGTACTATACAACTAGGCAAAATCTATAGTACTGTAGTTCCAGGCCAAATGTATAGTACTGTACCACTAGGCCGAATCTATAGTACTGTAGTTCCAGGCCAAATCTATAGTACTGTACCAGTTCACTAGGCCAAATCTATAGTCCTGTACCACTAGGCCAAGTCTATAGCACTGTGCCACTAGGCCAAGTCTATAGTAGTGTACCAGTCTACTAGGCCAAATCTATAGTACTGTACCAGTTCACTAGGCCAAATCTATAGTACTGTACCACTAGGCCAAGTCTATAGCATTGTGCCACTAGGCCAAGTCTATAGCAGTGTACAAGTCTATTAGACCCAATCTATAGTACTGTACCACTAGGCCAAATCTATAGTACTGTACCAGTCCACTAGGCCAAATCTATAGTACTGTACCAGTCCACTAGGCAAAATCTATAGTACTGTAGTTCCAGGCCAAATCTATAGTACTGTACCACTAGGCCAAATCTATAGTACTGTCCCACTAGGCCAAATCTATAGGACTGTACCACTAGGCCAAATCTGTAGAACTGTACCAGTCCACTAGGCCAAGTCCATAGTACTGTACCACTAGGCAGAATCTATAGTACTGTAGTTCCAGACCAAATGTATAGTACTATACCACTAGGTCAATTTTAAAGCACTGTACCAGTCCACTAATCCAAATCTATAGTACTGTACCCGTCCACTAGGCCAAATCTATAGTAGTGTACCAGTCCACTAGGCCAAATGTATAGTACTGTACCACTAGGCCGAATCTATAGTACTGTAGTTCCAGGCCAAATCTAAAGTACTGTACCAATAGGCCAAATTGTCACTTCTACAATCTTAAGAAATGATTGGATTTGCTTTAATACTTAAAATATACATATATATACTGTTGACTTTTCAATAAGCTAACATGTTTGGTTAATTCCTGGAAATGTAGATTTACACAAAACATATTCCAAAGGAAACATATACAGTTCACGCCAGCATAGGTTTACACCAATGATGTCGCTGAGCACTATTTTCTGTATGGTATGTTTACATATTTAAGTATTAAACACTTTTGGGACAAACTACACAATCAGTAAAAGTCAGGACAAACTGTACATCACCACGTGTACTGTACACAAAACATCTCTCCAATAAGACATCTCCTGTATTGAAGCATTGAAAAGCAAAAATAAATATACATGATTCATAGAAGCTTTTCAGGAAAATATTCTTGAGCTATTTTCCAGCACTTTTTCTTTTCTTCAAACACTTTCCAGATCCAGGTTTTCATATTTTTTTATGAAGATTTACTATTCATAATGTATAGGATATTGTTATATAGCACAAAACTAAAATGAATCACATCGGATCAAAAAGAATTTATCAATCAATTTTTAATTGTAAATCAATATTAACAAAAAAACTTTGAAAGTCATAATTTGTTATATATTATACTGTCAGTATTTTTAAGGAATTAACAATCAAGCACTTGTCCAGGATTCCTCTATTTACCTGTACTTTTCAGGCACTGACTTCAATATTACAGCAACTTTAATACCCTGTGAGAACCATGTTATTGTACAGAAACTTGGGGACTAGAAAACAAACACAGAGATATATTATTTCACCAAACTCTGAGAACAGAGTGAGGATCTTGAATGGTAGCCTTGAGATATAGTTTGGACTGATCTGTTCTGGCCCTGTCACGTTTAGAACTGTCCAGCTTCTCGGGCATGTTGCCCCCAAACATCCCCCCTCCCCCCTAAGGCGTCACTAGGGATCCGAATCAGTTTTAATTTACCCCTGTTATCAGTTGGGCCAGACTACAGTCATGGGATAGCAGTGTCTAGTAAACACAGGCTTAATCTAGTTCTGGGTCAGCAACAGTTAACAGACAAATGTAAACAATTGCAATCCATTAAGATTTTGGTATGAAAACAAAGTTGGTTGGAAATATTTACACTACAGGAGCATCCTTGAGGTATATAAGATGTACAAATATGTGTTTCTTACATGAGATGGACTACACAGATACCTATAGAGCTTACATTGGGAAGACAGATATCAACACAGTGTAAGTTAGACTGGGAAATGACATCTAGATTGTCATTATTTTTGTGTTGCATGTAAAATGCTCACAAAAACAACTATTTATTATGAAACATCATCAAAGTTATGAAATTATTTTTCTATTCCGAGTTAAAATGATAGAAATTCAAAGAAAACGTACATGTTATTTATACTGATTATAAAGCTACACAGCAGACACTACATGGCAAATAATGGCACATTTCTAAACATTTGGCAAGACACTAGGGTTGTCTCCCTTGGTATGTCGATAAAGACAGCAGACAGAGCTGGTAAAGGCAGATGCAGCGAGAAAAGGTGTAAGACTTTGCATAAAAATAGTCATGAAAGGTAAATATGATTTTTGAAATATGTGTTATCCAAGGTAACAGGGGGTGTCATCCTAGGTACAGGAGGTATCAACATGTACTGCTTTGCCATCCTAGGTAACAGGGGGTATCAACATGTACTGCTTTGTCATCCTAGGTACCAGGGGGTATCAACATGTACTGCTTTGACATCCTAGGTAACAGGGGGTATCAACATGTGCTGCTGTGTGATCCTAGGTAACAGGAGGTATCAACATGTGCTGCTTTGTCATCCTAGGTAACAGGGGGTATAAACATGTACTGCTTTGTCATCCTAGGTAACAGGTGCTATCAACATGTACTGCTTTGTCATCCTAGGTAACATGAGGTATCAACATATACTGCTTTGTCATCCTAGGTAACAGGTGCTATCAACATGTACTGCTTTGTCATCCTAGGTACCAGGGGGTATCAACATGTACTGCTTTGTCATACTAGGTAACAGGGGGTATCAACATGTAATGCTCTGTCATCCTAGAAGACAGCAGACAGAGCTGGTAAAGGCTGATGCAGCGAGAAAAGGGGTAAGACTTTGCATAAAAATAGTCATGAAAGGTAAATCTGATTTTTGAAATATGTGTTATACAAGGTAACAGGGGGTGTCATCCTAGGTTCAGGAGGTATCAACATGTACTGCTTTGAAATGCACATGACCTATTAATATAGATAGATTTGTCAGTAATTCAAGCCAGGGGGTATCAACATGTGCTGCTGTGTCATCCTAGGTAACAGGGCGTATCAACATGTACTGCTTTGTCATCCTCGGAAACAGGGGGCATCAACATGTACTGCTGTGTCATCCTAGGAAACAGGAGGTATCAACATGTACTGCTGTGTCCTCCTAGGTAACAGGGGGTATCAACATGTGCTGCTGTGTCATCCTAGGTAACAGGGCGTATCAACATGTACTGCTTTGTCATCCTTGGTAACAGGAGGTATCAACATGTACTGCTTTGAAATCCTAGGTAACAGGGGGTATCAACATGTGCTGCTGTGTCATCCTAGGTAACAGGGGTTCTCAACATGTACTGCTTTGTCTTCCTAGGTGACATTAGGTATCAACATGTACTGCTTTGTCAGCCTAGGTAACAGGAGGTATCAACATGTGCTGCTTTGTCATCCTAGGTACCAGGGGGTATCAACATGTACTGCTTTGTCATACTAGGTAACAGGGGGTATCAACATGTATTGCTTTGTCATCCTAGGTAACAGGGGGAATCAACATGTACTGCTTTGTCATCCTAGGTAACAGGTGGTATCAACATGTACTGCTTTGTCAGCCTAGGTAACAGGAGGTATCAACATGTACTGCTTTGAAATGCACATCACCTATTAATATAGATAGATTTGTCAGTAATTCAAGCCAGGGGGTATCAACATGTGCTGCTGTGTCATCCTAGGTAACAGGGCGTATCAACATGTACTGCTTTGTCATCCTGGGTAACAGGGGGTATCAACATGTACTGATTTGTCACAGCAGACAGAGCTGGTAAAGGCTGATGCAGCGAGAAAAGGTGTAAGACTTTGCATAAAAATAGTCATGAAAGGCAAATCTGATTTTTGAAATATGTGTTATCCAAGGTAACAGGGGGTGTCATCCTAGGTACAGGAGGTATCAACATGTACTGCTTTGTCATCCTGGGTAACAGGGGGTATCAACATGTACTGATTTGTCATCCTAGGTAACAGGGGGTATAAACATGTACTGCTTTGTCATCCTAGGTAACAGGGTGTATCAACATGTACTGCTTTGTCATCCTTGGTAACAGGAGGTATCAACATGTACTGCTGTGTCCTCCTAGGTAACAGGGGGTATCAACATGTGCTGCTTTGTCATCCTAGGTAACAGGGGGAATCAACATGTACTGCTTTGTCACAGCAGACAGAGCTGGGAAAGGCTGATGCAGCGAGAAAAGGGGTAAGACTTTGCATAAAAATAGTCATGAAAGGTAAATCTGATTTTTGAAATATGTGTTATACAAGGTAACAGGGGGTGTCATCCTAGGTTCAGGAGGTATCAACATGTACTGCTTTGAAATCCTAGGTAACAGGGGGTATCAACATGTTCTGTTTTGTCATCCTAGGTAACAGGGGGTATAAACATGTACTGCTTTGTCATCCTAGGTAACAGGTGCTATCAACATGTACTGCTTTGTCATCCTTGGTAACAGGAGGTATCAACATGTACTGCTGTGTCCTCCTAGGTAACAGGGGGTATCAACATGTATTGCTTTGTCATCCTAGGTAACAGGGGGCATCAACATGTACTGCTTTGTCATCCTAGGACAGGGGGTGTCATCCTAGGTACAGGAGGTATCAACATGTACTGCTTTGAAATGCACATGACCTATTAATATAGATAGATTAGTCAGTAATTCAAGCCATCGACGAGTTCAACTCTCTACAGCCAGACTTGGTACCTGATATCTACCAGAATTATGATAAAAGAATCGTTCCGATAATAGATGTACTGCTGTGTCATCCTAGGTAACAGGGGTTCTCAACATGTACTGCTTTGTCTTCCTAGGTGACATTAGGTATCAACATGTACTGCTTTGTCAGCCTAGGTAACAGGAGGTATCAACATGTACTGCTGTGTCCTCCTAGGTAACAGGGGGTATCAACATGTGCTGCTGTGTCATCCTAGGTAACAGGAGGTATCAACATGTACTGCTTTGAAATGCACATCACCTATTAATATAGATAGATTTGTCAGTAATTCAAGCCATCGACGAGTTCAACTCTCTACAGCCAGACTTGGTACCTGATATCTACCAGAATTATGATAAAACAATCGTTCCGATAATATAACTCGGACTGGGGAATGCAGTACATAATAGTGATTTTAAGAATGGAGTTACAGTATTAGGGGTCTTGATATGACTCTTTTTAATTCTTATTGCTGAGTGGTACAGGGTGCACAGAGGTTTAAAATACCAAAACCTAATGGACTGGCCTTGTCCCCCCACCCCCTCCACCCTTCAAAAAAATTGTTTGGTCTTTGCCAGATGTATTTTTATGCAAACATTTACAAAAAATATTTGCATGATACAAATGAAAAATTAAAACATGCTCATAAATTAAGTTATCTACGGTAGCAGTAAATGAAAATGTTTGCAGATAAGACCTTTCAATTATTTAATAGAATTGATTTACATAACTAGTCATTTCATTTCTATAATAAGAGTGTACTACACATTATCATCCAAAAATATCAGAAAATGTGGTGATTAAGATATTGTATTTAAAGACAAAGTCATTGTATTGGTCCCTATTACACCATTACTATTCTGTTTAAAACAGTTTTCTTCATTAAGTCATAAGCTTCATAAAAAGACTGTCCACCAACAACAATGTTAGGACAAGGAAAGCGTAAGTGATGTCACACAATATGCCAGTGTTATTGAGATGTCATAAACGACAACGCCTATAGTTTGTTATTTTTAGTACTAAATTCTGCCCTCTGGTCGGTGTGATAATTAACACAAAGTGAGTTTGTCACGAAACGAAAATACATACTTATTTTCACTGAAAGACCTTATATTTCATAAGTAAAAGTATACTAAAACAGAACGGCTTTGAAAGCTATATCAAACGCACCCACGTACAGCCAAAATATCAGATTCATAAAAATGTAGTTCAATTTCTAGGCCTATGTCATTGCTTTATGACTTCTCCACACCATTTTAAGATTACACAGACTGTAAATTCTAACAAATCAGAAAATGCAGGCAAGATCCCCTCCCCCTAACCCCATCCCTCGAAACCAGATAGAGCACAAAAACAGTACGGCCCACCTGTGTGGGACAGGGATACACATTTAGTATATTGAATAAAGTTCAAAGATATTTTATGTATCTACAAAATAAAATAAACATTCATACAGAGTATAAGATAGGAAAACATTTTTGTTATAACACATAATCTTAACATCGATAAAAGAACAAGTTGTTTGGTGTTAGAGTTCTCCGTGTCCGTTTGATGCACTCTCTGTGGATGGTTGTTGTATTGCTGATCGATATAAGACCTAAAAAGGAACCTATGTTGTATAAATAGTGAAGAGGAGGTCATTAGGGACAAAGAAAGCACCGGGCAAAGTATAGGAGATCTAGAAACTAAATCAAATGCACAGGGGATCAAGAAACTACATCAAATATACAGGAGATGTAAAAACTATATCAAATATATAGGAGATCTAGAAACTATATCAAATGCACAGGGGGATCAAGAAACTACATCAAATGTACAGGATATCTAGAAACTATATCAAATGTACAGGGGGATCTAGAAACTATATCAAATATACAGGAGATCTAGAAAATGTATAAATGTACAATCTTGCATCATTAAATTTATTACCTCAACAGCACAACTCTAAGCAAAAACTACAAAAGTATCTACTGTAAGTCTATGTAAACAAAACAAACTTTAACGGAATTTTATTAGTTTTTCTGGTATATTATAGATAAAAAAAAATCACCAAATTCACCAAAATCACAAGCAAATCATTACATTGACACCAAGTCTATCTTTGTTGTCATCACTTTGACACCAAATCTACTTTCTTTTTAGAACTAAACGGTTCATTAGTAGCCATACTGATTGTGGGAATCTTCCGTTGTTTCCTCGGCCATGTGAAGGTGTCGTAACCACCAGAGCTAACCTTCATTGCTTCTGTTGAAGCATTTGCTACCTGCGAGTTAGATTCCTTGGTGTATGCAGGATGGCGAATGCTTGACACATGTAAATTATGGCCAATACATTTATTCAAGTCCTGCCCCATGAATCCCTGAGCGTGAACCCCGTCAGGGTCCCCTCCTTCATCATCATCATTAAAACTCATATTTGCGAACCCTGACGTAGAAACCGTATCACGCGGGCTCCGCCGTGCAGGCTTGGTGCGCCCCCTGGAATGCTGGAAACTGGAACTGAGGTTTTCCTCCTCATCATCCTCCTCTGACTCATCATCATCGCTCTCTCTACTCAATAAAAAGTCTTCAGCTTGTTGGTGCTGTGGGGAGATGGAATCTGGAAATCTAATTTCCTCATTACTGAGGGTTTTGTAACCAACATCACTAACACCAGACGTTTGCCTCACATCCTGTGTCTGTCTAGATACCATGTTCCTTGGGTTATAACCAAATGACTGAGATTTTTTCACATTACCTGTCTGCACAAAATCATCAGCCTTTTTATTCATACTCATGTGACCAAATGGTACAGCCCCAAAGGGATCAGGGGCGGAGAAGTGTTCCTTTGGGGGTTGTTGTATGGATGCTTGTACACCTGCCATGTGGGAGGTGGTGGTTGACATGGAGTAGAACTGTCTGGAGTTGGGTGGTATAACGGAGGGAGTTGATACTATCACAGTTTGTTTGACCTGTTCAGAGGTCTGGCCTACAGTTGACACTGGCTCACAAGGGGGAGACAATTCATGCATCAATGGTTTAGGTTTAGTTGCAGGAGCTATTTTGAAGGGAGCCTTGCCAAATATATCGCCATTGCTAGTCTCGCTTCCTACACTCTCCTCAGTTTTGTCCATGTCACCCTGCAGTAGTGGGCTTCCTATAGACTGGTGAGTTTTAGACTTTGTCATGAACTTTGGTTTGAACGGTGCCTTTGCAAATATATCTGAGTTTCCTGGCGGTTTAGCTGGCATTACAGCACTAGATGGGCGTTTTTTTCTGGTCTGCTTCTTCCTAAATGGTGCAGATGCAAATGGATCAGATTTACCTCTCTCTATTGATGGGGACATGGAAGGACTACCCAACATGTTTGGGGACACAGTGCTGTTACTACTGGGGGTACTGTCATCATGATCATGTGAATACCCTGTCTCCGAGTTACCACAGTGATGTTGCATTCCATATGCATCCTCTAACTCATCATCATCCAGAAGTGGCCTTACACCATACTCATGACCAACAATCCTGTCTGATGCATTTATGCTTCCATGATCCGTACCTGGTGGTACTTCATGCCCTACAGGCCGCCGATTGTTAAACTCTTGCGCTGCCACCTTGTGTCCCTCACGCGGTTTATTTGCAGATGCGGCAGGAACAGGGCGACTCCCATACTCGTCCTCTAACTCCTTGTAACTGAAGTCTACTACACGTTTGTTTACATGTACTCCTGGATGGTCGTCTTCTGCGTATGAGGAACTTGACTCTGCCTGTTCTTTGGGGGGTTTAGTCTGGCTCTCTATCTGTACAGGTTTGGAGACTTTACGCTCTTCACTTTCCTCATCCGTGTCGACAAGTTGTTGGTAGCGTGACGCCCGGTTCAATGCCGCCTTTACTAAGGAGGCACCAAAGAAGTCATGTGACTCTGTCTCCTGGTTGGCTACATCCTTGGGTTCCTTCCGGTCCTGCTTGCTGTTGGATTTTTCCTCATTTTCTTCTCCTGAAAAATCATGAAATAAAATAACTTACATTAATGATTTGTTTTTGATTCTGTCTTGAAATACAAAAGGATACGAATATAAAAGTGACAATTTTTTTTCTCTATAAAATTCAAAGGAAAGAATATAAAATGTTATAAAGCTGTTACAAAAATAGTTTGATCTTCTTTGACATTCTTCCTTATCAAAGGCATACTTACATTTGTGAGTCATTTTCTTAACTATCCAAATTTGTATATAGATTAATTAACAAAGCGGTGTTCAGTGAGAACTTCCTTGACTAACCATGTACGGGGGACCTTCTCTTATCTAACTGGCTATTATATAAGAAGGAACTTCCACTATCAAACTATATTACTTTTATAAAAGGGGAAACTACCACATCATGATATCTTGTAACTATATACCGGGAGACTTCTACTTAATATTTTACAATTATATTAGGAGAGACTACCACCATCTTAATAACTTACTTTTATATAATGGGAGACTACCAGTATCATAATATCTTACTTTTATATAAGGGGAGGCTACCACTATCATAATATCTTACTATTATATAAGGGGAGACTACCAGTATCATAATATCTTACTATTATATAAGGGGAGGCTACCACTATCATAATATCTTACTATTATATAAGGGGAGATTTTACCAGTATCATAATATCTTACTTTTTTATAAGGGGAGACTACCACTATCATAATATCTTACTATTATATAAGGAGAGACTATCAATATCATAAGATCTTATTATTGTATAAGGGGAGACTACCAATATCATAATATCTTACTATTATATAAGGGGAGACTACTACTATCATAATACCTTACTTTTATATAAGGGGAGACTACCAGTATCATAATATCTTACTATTATATAAGGGGAGGCTACCAGTATCATAATATCTTACTATTATACAAGGGGAGATTTTACCAGTATCATAATATCTTACTTTGATATAAGGGGAGACTACCATTATCATAATATCTTACTATTATATAAGGGGAGGCTACCAGTATCATAATATCTTACTATTATATAAAGGGAGACTACCAGTATCATAATATCTTACTTTTATATAAGGAGAGACTACCAGTATCATAATATCTTACTATTATATAAGGGGAGGCTACCAGTATCATAATATCTTACTATTATATAAGGGGAGGCTACCACTATCATAATATTTTACTTTTGTATAAGGGGAGACTACCAGTATCATAATATCTTACTTTAAAATAAGGGGGTACTACCAGTATCATAATATCTTACTTTTATATACGGGGAGGCTACCACTATCATAATATCTTACTTTTATATAAGGAGAGACTACCAGTATCATAATATCTTACTTTTATATAAAGAGAGACTACCAGTATCATAATATCTTACTTTTATATAAGGAGAGACTACCAGTATCATAATATCTTACTTTTATATAAGGAGAGACTACCAGTATCATAATATCTTACTAATATCTTACTTTTATATAAGGGGAGATTTTACCAGTATCATAATATCTTACTTTTTTATAAGGGGAGACTACAACTATCATAATATCTTACTATTATATAAGGGGAGATTTTACCATTATCATAATATCTTACTTTGATATAAGGGGAGACTACCATCATCATAATATCTTACTATTATAGAAGGGGAGACTACCAGTATCATAATATCTTACTATTATACAAGGGGAGATTTTACCAGTATCATAATATCTTACTTTTTTACAAGGGGAGACTACCACTATCATAATATCTTACTATTATATAAGGGGAGGCTACCAGTATCATAATATCTTACTATTATATAAAGGGAGACTACCAGTATCATAATATCTTACTATTATATAAAGGGAGACTACCAGTATCATAATATCTTACTTTAAAATAAGGGGGTACTACCAGTATCATAATATCTTACTTTTATATAAGGAGAGACTACCAGTATCATAATATCTTACTTTAACATAAGGGGCGACAACCATTATCATAATATCTTACTATTATAGAAGGGGAGGCTACCACTATCATAATATCTTACTTTTATATAAGGAGAGACTACCAGTATCATAATATCTTACTTTTATATAAAGAGAGACTACCAGTATCATAATATCTTACTTTAACATAAGGGGAGACTACCATTATCATAATATCTTACTATAAGATAAGGGGAGACTACCAGTATCATAAAATCTTACTATTATATAAGGGGAGATTTTACCATTATCATAATATCTTACTTTGATATAAGGGGAGACTACCATCATCATAATATCTTACTATTATAGAAGGGGAGACTACCAGTATCATAATATCTTACTATTATATAAGGGGAGATTTTACCAGTATCATAATATCTTACTTTTTTATAAGGGGAGACTACCACTATCATAATATCTTACTATTATATAAGGAGAGACTACCAATATCATAAGATCTTACTATTATATAAGGGGAGACTACCAATATCATAATATCTTACTTTTATATAAGGGGAGACTACTACTATCATTATTCCTTACTATTATATAATGGGAGACTACCAGTATCATCATATCTTACTCTTATATAAGGGGAGATTTTACCAGTATCATAATAGCTTACTTTAATATCAGGGAAGACTACCATTATCAAAATATCTTACTATTATAGAAGGGGAGACTACCAAGATCATAATATCTTACCTTTATATAAGGGGAGGCTGCCACTATCATAATATCTTACTTTAACATAAGGGGAGACTACCAAGATCATAATATCTTACTTTAACATAAGGGGAGACTACCAAGATCATAATATCTTACTATTATAGAAGGGGAGACTACCAAGATCATAATATCTTACTTTAACATAAGGGGAGACTACCAAGATCATAATATCTTACTTTAAAATAAGGGGAGACTACCAGTATCATAATATCTTACTTTAATATCAGGGAAGACTACCATTATCATAATATCTTACTATTATATAAGGGGAGACTACCAGTATCATAATATCTTACTTTTATATAATGGGAGACTACCAGTATCATAATATCTTACTATTATATAAGGAGAGACTACCAATATCATAATATCTTACTTTATACAAGGGGAGACTAGCAATATCATAATATCTTACAATTATATAAGGGGAGACTACCACTATCTTAATATCTTACTTTATACAAGGGGAGACTACCAATATCATAATATCTTACTTTAAATAAGGGGAGACTAGCAATATCATAATATCTTACTTTATGTAAGGGGAGACTACCACTATCAGAATACCTTACTTTTGTATCAGGGAAGACTACTACTATCTATAGATTGTCCAATATATGACATTGGATCTATATGATATGTTATTGTGATGTTTGACAATAATGGTGATCATTATTTTTTATCTAAAACAATGTACAACATACCATTTTGATTTCTTGTTGGTTAGACATTTCTATAAATATCTGAAGTAAGGGTAACATTGTTAGATATTTACTTAGGCCACAAGTATGTATAACCTGACGTTTTAATTTATCAGACAAAAAGCAACAACCAAGGATTAAACTTGACATTTCAAAGGTAAGCTGCATGTAAAAACTGTAGTTCAACTAAACACTATGATTGTTTGTCTGGACCCTAGAGGTCAACAAGAGAGGCATTATCTCCTAACTGAATATCACTACCAAGATGGTTGTCTGTTAATGACCACGACATTATGTGCAGGTAGTAACCAGCAGGTATTGGTGTTATAAGGATAGTAGCACTGCTGCACAGCCCAACAGCACTCCCATCAACACAGGCTCATGTGGACTTTTGTTGTTTACTGTATTAACACTGTACTCTTGACTATCAGCATATTATCCTTAGCATACTTGCTAACTCTCCCTTTGGAGGGAGACTCAAGATTTTGGACCCGAAATTTCACATTTTCAACCAGTAAATTTGCTGAAGTATTCCTTTATTCTAAGATCTAATGATTTCATCTGAACAACTATAAACATGCCATTGGCGTATGTTATTTTTACCTAGGGTGTATATAAATATATTGTATTTATGTTTTTAATATTGAGCCTGTGGATTCTCTACCATGGAAATTTCAAAAGGTTGGCAAGTATGCTAGAGTTTGATTTTTGTTGATTTGTTGCCATGAACAGTTTGAAATGTATGAAATAGATGTAAAGGCTTGAAGTACAAAGTTAAAGTTGGCATGCCGGATTAACGATGGTCACAACATTTTAAACTTTTACACCTGGAAAATTTTTTCAACTAGCAGAAGTCAGTTTAGAGGATTGTGTTTGCGCTAATATTGGAACATTTGTGTGTCTGTATAGATTGCAGGGAGTAAGGTGAGAATGTTTAGTGAATTGGTAGAGTTTTATTTTGAAACTTTTGTATTTTGTGCACTGAAAAATGTAGGCTTATGTTAGACATTTGATGTGTTAGTACTAAGAGATTAAGGCTGATGTAGAACTTTTGTGTTGAGATTTAGGCTAATGTTTCAACATTTGTGTTTGTAACTTATGTTGAAACGTTCAACTGTAGACAGATAGAGATTATGTGTAGGTAGAGATTTAGGCTTATGTCAAAACTTTATGTGTAGGTACAGAGAGATTTGGGCTTATGTCAAAACTTTATGTGTAGATACAGAGAGATTTACGCTTATGTCAAAACTTTATGTGTAGATACAGAGACATTTAGGCTTATGTCAAAACTTTATGTGTAGGTACAGAGAGATTTGGGCTTATGTCAAAACTTTATGTGTAGATACAGAGACATTTAGGCTTATGTCAAAACTTTATGTGTAGGTACAGAGAGATTTAGGCTTATGTCAAAACTTTATGTGTAGGTACAGAGAGATTTAGGCTTATGTCAAAACTTTATGTGTAGGTACAGAGAGATTTAGGCTTATGTCAAAACTTTGTGTAGATACAGAGCGATTTAGGCTTATGTCAAAACTTTATGTGTAGGTACGGAGAGATTTAGGCTTATGTCAAAACTTTATGTGTGGATACAGAGAGATTTAGGCTTATGTCAAAACTTTGTGTAGATACAGAGAGATTTAGGCTTATGTCAAAACTTTGTGTAGATACAGAGAGATTTAGGCTGATGTCAAAACTTGATGTGTAGATACAGAGAGATTTAGGCTTATGTCAAAACTTTATGTGTGGATACAGAGAGATTTAGGCTTATGTCAAAACTTTATGTGTAGGTACCAAGAGTTTCAGGCCTACGTTTGTACTTCTGTGTTTAGAGACCTGTTAGTGCAAAGGTTTTTCTTTCCAGTACAAGTGTAGGTAATACAAATTTTATGCGACATTTTGAAATCACTGAAGTTTATGGTGGCCTGCCATATATCTTCACTGGTTTTGCTGCAGAAGCATTTAATGAATACCTAATGCCACTCTCTCAATTATAGGTACGTAGGTGTCTTCAGAATTTGTACTTAACTATTGACTTGTATAGAACATTGAGTTGTCTGGAAAATGTCCTGTAGTGTTTGAAGGATTCATGTTTTTATATAGCACTCCAAGAGTGACTGAACATTATTCTGCTCTATTGATTTTTGAGAGATGGTTTTTCGAGCAGTTGGTTCATAGCTCACCGTCATATGCTGGTAAAGAATATTGGCTAAGCATTTGAAGCTAGAAATGAGCTCAAGGTAATGGGAAGCACATGTTTTCAGACACACTTCCTGTTTACTATTCTGAGATGATAAAGCTGCTCATTACTTAATTGAAATATTGTATAGTTTCAACAGGATCAGTAGACCTCATCATTTTGCTACTGAATCATGTGCCTTGACAAATGTTTAATTTACATTGTCACTTAATTATAACAAGAGGTGTAGAGGCCCTGTATTGTTCACTTGAATCATTAAGCAATTGTGGCAAAATTTTCCATCAAATAAAATATTGCAAATATCTTTCAGCAGCCAGAGGGATAACACCTTTTGATTCCATTGAAAATAGTTGAATAGGACCAATTGTATGGGCAGAATAATCAAATTAAATGCCCAAACTACTTCATTTTGGGTCTAGCCTCCTCAGGAGCTACATTCTTTCTGATATCCATGTCCTAAGGACAAAGAATGCTTCATAAGCAATTTGGATTAGATTCTATATGTGTATGTGGACATAAGAAATCAACATAGCAAATAGTACATATGCATATGAATATTTGGTTAAGCAAGGAATAAGTCTTCAGGACTTGGCCAGACCTCTGAGCTAATCTTTGTAGCATGATTATTTAACTACAACACAATTATCCTACCATACACATTGCCATGCATGGTTATAGGGTTAGGACCTCAACCTTTTCCTATATATGACCGAAGGACCAAGACCCATGTGTTGGTAGGACCCCTGGGGCAATCAGTGTACCAGAAATTGTATATATGATTATGGAGTGGGGATCTCAACCATATTCATGCTATGACCAAAAGACTAATTACCAAGGGGTTGGTAGGACTAAGTACATTGGTCAAGGGAACGTAACTGTTTCCATGTAAAGACCCTAGATCCAAACATTATAGCATCTCATCTTATCATGCTGGTTATAGGGTGGGGATCACAAACATATTCATGACATGATCACCTAACGACTTTTCCACAGGGGTTGGTGGAATTCTTTGGAAAATCATCCTAAGCTATATATTACAGTAACATTTTACTTCGTCCTCAGGCAAACTATTAATTTTTTAGTAATCTTAGAGATTTTTTTCATATGTAAAGTATATTTCCTTTGTTTCTAGGAGAAGTTAAATATTTACTTTGTTCTTAGGTAGTGTGTTCCTTACCTTGTTCTTAAGTAAATCATTTTATAGCTTGTTATAAAATGACATTTCGTCAGTCTGTGTTGTGTGAATACCATATCCAATTGCGAACTTTGACTGGTTTTGTTACTATGTGCAATTTGCCAGAGTCAGAAGCCATATATATAGGGTGCTGAGGATGGTACATAGTGGCTCAGGTGGAGGTAAGTGGAGGCTAAGAGTCGAGGGGGGACTCGAGGATAAAGGTGGACTTAAGAGTGAAGTTTGGCCAAAGCAATGGTATATACAGTTATACAGATTAGGTCATCAGGTGTAATGTGGAGGTGGACCACAGGTTGATGGAGCTGATGATGTAGGTAAGAATAAGGTCAGAGGACATTATGTTGGAAGTTGGCTTGAAGAGTGAGATGGAGCTGAGGATAGAGGTGGACCCCAAGGTTGAAGGTGGACCTGTAGTGGAGGTGGACCCCAGGTTGGAGGTGGACCTGTAACTGAAGGTGGAACCCTAGGATGGAGGTGGACCTGTAAGAGGAGGTGGACCTGTATGTTGAGGTTGACTTTAGGTTGAAGATGGTCCTGTAAGTGGAGGTGGACCCCAGTATGGAGGTGGACCTGTAGTGGAGGTGGACCTTAAGTGGAGTTGGACTTCAGGTTGGTGGTGGACCTGTAAGTGGAGGTAGACCTGTAAGTGGAGTTTGACTTCAGGTTGGTGGTGGACCTGTAAGTTGAGGAGGACCCCAGTATGGAGGTGGACCTGCAGTGGAGGTAGACCTGTAAGTGGAGGTGGACCTGAAGTGGAGGTAGACCTGTAAGTGGAGGTGGACCTCTACATTGAGGTTGACTTTAGGTTGGAGATGGTCATGTAAGTGGAGGTGGACCACAGGTTGGAGGTGGATCTGTAAGTGGAGGTGGACCATAGGTTTGAGGTGGACCTGCAAGTGTAGGTGGACCCCAGGTTGGAGGTAGACCCGTAGTGGAGGCGATACCCGCTAATGAAGGTGGACCTGTAGGTTGAGGTGGGTGGGATAGTGGAATGTAGGCGAGAGTGGCGGTAGATATAGACCTGAGGGTGGTGAAGGACCTGATGGTGGAAGAGGACCTGAGGGTGGAAGTTGACCTGAGGGTGGTGAAGGACCTGATGGTGGAAGTGGACCTGATGTTGGTGATGGACCTGATAGTGGAAGTGGACCTGAGGGTGGAAGTTGACCTGATAGTGGAAGTGGACCTGAGGGTGGTGATCGACCTGATGGTGGTGATGGACCTGAGGGTGGTTATGGACCTGATAGTGGAAGTTGACCTGAGGGTGGTGGTGGACCTGATAGTGGAAGTGGACCTGAGGGTGGAAGTTGACCTGAGGGTGGTGATGGACCTGAGGGTAGAAGTGGACCTGATGTTGGTTATGGACCTGATAGTGGAGGTGGATTTAGGATGAAGGTAGACCTGAAATTCAAGTATCACCATCTCAGGAACATAAAAGTTTTTGCACAAGCTTGCCCTGTAGGTATAACATGCTATTTTAGAGGTATATGGTTGGTATAATGTTCCTTTTTTCTTCTTTTTTTTTAAATATGGTCTTAGTTTGTGTAGACATTATCTAGAAAGTTTGCTATAATAAGTGTGGCATTTGAAATGTCCATGTCATATTTTATCTAAATTGCAGAGGTGTTAAAAAATAGTCAACCATGGTTTAGGTATGTGGGATATGAAAATTTCACACTCGGGTCCAGAATTTTGTGTCAGAACCACAGTCTCAGTTCTTTATGTTAATACTGAAATAACAGCATTATTCAGATAATGATTGTGCTGTTTTGTGCCTTTCGAAGCTGTTGATTTGTGTTAATCTGATTCAATATTCGGTGTATGTCAATTATTAGGGTTAATGTATTATTCTAAATGTAGTTTTGATGTTTCATTCATCTATAAATGTAGTCATATGCAGCCCCAAAAGTCAAAGTGCATGCATCTGTAGAACATCTCCAGAAGTATTCTCTTCTGTCTTTAGTTAGACTATTCTTACTCTGTCCCTCTGTCCCATTTACTTTGTTCATAGGCGAAGTATTCTTTACTTTGTCTTTAGTTAGACTATTTTTACACTGTCCCTTTGTGAAGAATTATTTACTTTGTCCCTTTGTGAAGAATCACTTACTTTGTCCCTAGGCAAAGTATTCTTTACTTTGTCCTTATGTATTTTATTCCTTTTTTTTGTGTTTAGGGTAATTAATTTAAGTTTGTTATTAGGTGAAATATTCCTTAATTTGTCCTGATGTAAGGAATTTCTTTCTCTGTCTGGAAGTATACTAATCCTTAGTTTGTCCCTACGTAAATAATCTGGAGTTTGATTTTTAGGAAAGTATAATTATTTTGTTCTCACTGAAGTGATTGTTTTGTTTGTTCATATATCATTTTTTCACTTCCTCCTCAGGTTAACTATTCTTTGTACTTCAGTAAACTAACCCATTCAGATTTACAATTCCGCTGTTCATGTTAATCTACTATAAATCAAACCATACAATTTTAATTACAACATTTTGGCAATGGATTGTTAATCAACATTTTTACATCAATTTTAGCATTTAAATTTCTTTGACTAAGTCATTAGCAAAATCCTTAATATAATAAAGAAGATTTACCGGCAAAATCTGTAAAACAACCTAAAAACCAGCAAAGTCAGCAGTTTTGGGGACAAAACAAATAAATCAACAATGAATGTCAATTTCAAAGAATTACCTTTATTCTGAATTATTTCAAAATTATGCGATCTACAAAATGGATATTTGCAGTCATGGCAACAACAAAAATAAATTCTATTAAAATATGAACATGGAACCACTAACAGATGAACCTATCACTGACATGTCTATATAGCTATGAACGTGGAACCACTAACAGATGAACCTATCACTGACATGTCTATATAGCTATGAACGTGGAACCACTATCAGATGAACCTATCACTGACACGTCTATATAGCTAGAACGTGGAACCACTAACAAATGAACCTATCACTGACATGTCTATATAGCTATGAACGTGGAACCACTAACAGATGAACCTATCACTGGCATGTCTATATAGCTATGAACTTCGAACCACTAACAGATGAACCTATCACTGACATGTCTATATAGCTAGAAGGTATTGCACGTCTATCATACAGTACCAAAAATAACACTTGGCACAATTTCCCATTAGTTACCATGGTAACCCTTGTTTCAAAACTGCTGACTTTGGTTTTTGTTAATAAGCACAAATATGATTATATATATATATACAGATATTTTTAAAGTGCATTTTGCAAAAAGATATTAAAATGGCAGAAATGACAAAAGATGTGATGTGAAGAACGAGGCGAAAATCAAAAGGATGGTCCAAGGTAGAGTTACAAGCTACAAACATATTTTTTCAAATATTTTGTCATGCAAAGGGCTGTGCAAAACGAACATAGGAAAAATAAAATGTGAAAATAACAAGCAATTTTGAAACAAGGCTCTCCATATGGCACCTGATGATCTCAATAACAACTTTCATTAATCATGAAAATGGGGTACACTTATTATATACAATTATACATCATAAATGACCCTCCAACATATAATATAATGACCCCTTATTCAAAGCTCTGTAAACTTAGCATGTTGGTTCAAAGTATTTCAAGCTATTCTTCTTCCTTTTTATTTTTCTGAAATGCAACAAAATGTTCCATTTTTATTTTCAATATAAACGAACACCTAACTCATAAGTACCTTTAAGATGACAGAACTTTGAATTACTGGGTCTCTGTATTATCCACTTAAACTATGTAGGGTTTACATATACAATGCATGATTTGCTTAACACTAAAACAAATACACATCAACAAGTTTGATCAAATCAAGACTTTTGCACTTACATATTTTGAAACTGTCAGATGTATAAAGTCAAACAAGTTTCTGTACAATCTATAAAGTCACACCTCATTCATTTAACTTAATGATATGAAGTGAGGCAGGCTGACTGACTTGATGACATGAAGTGGGGCAGGCTGAGAGGAGGGTGACATACTTGATGACACGAAGTGGGGCAGGCTGAGAGGAGGCTGAATGACTTGATGACATGAAGTGGGGCAGGCTGAGAGGAAGGTGACATACTTGATGACATGAAGTTGGGCATGCTGAAAGGAGGCTGAATGACTTGATGTCATTAAGTGGGGCATGCTGAAAGAAGGGTGACTGACTTGATGACACGAAGTGGGGCAGGCTGAGAGGAAGGTGACATATTTGGTGACATGAAGTGAAGAAGGCTGAGAGGAGGCTGAATGACTTGATGACACGAAGTGGGGCATGCTGAAAGGAGGGTGACAACCTTGATGACATAAAGTGAGGCAGGCTAAGAGGAGGGTATCAACTTGATGACACGTAGTGAGGCAGGCTGAGAGGAGGGTGACATACATGGTGACATGAAGTGAGGCAGACTGAGAGGAGGGTTACAGACTTGATGACATGAAGTGAGGCAGGCTGAGAGGAGGGTTACAGACTTGATGACATGAAGTGAGGAAGGGTGGGAGGAGGGTGACAGATTTGAAAACATGAAGTGATGCAGGCTGAGAGGAGGTTGACAGACTTGATGACATGAAGTGAGGCAGGCTGGGAGGAGGGTTACAAACTTGATGACATGAAGTGAGGCAGGCTGAGAGGAGGGTTACAGACTTGATGACATGAAGTGGGGAAGGCTGGGAGGAGGGTGACAGATTTGAAAACATGAAGTGAGGCAGGCTGAGAGGAGGTTGACAGACTTGATGACATGAAGTGAAGAAGGCTGAGAGGAGGGTTACAGACTTGATGACATGAAGTGAGGCAGGCTGAGAGGAGGGTTACAGACTTGATGACATGAAGTGAGGTAGGCTGAGAGGAGGCTATCAGACTTGATGACATGAAGTGAGGCAGGCTAGGATGATGACGACGACTTGATGACATGAAATGAGGAAGATTATACAGACATAAATACCCGGAGAGGATCTCCAACACACTCACACATTCTTACTGTTTTTCAGATATCTTTCATCCTATGATAAGCCAATCTCCAAATAATATATGATGTAAAACTGGTTTATATTTTCTGTGGTAGAAAAGCACTGCTGCAACCAGCAACACAGTTTCCTAAGTATTTTGTATTGTAACTTTATATTACAATAAATGAAAATCATCATAACTAATCTAGTAATACAAAGTGTCAAAATGTAGACATTAGTCCATTTAATGTTCTATAATGTATGTACCAATAGTATTATGATAGTAAACTAACTCTTGCCACACTTCAGTATACAAATAAAATCCTCTTTGGCAAGCATATGGTTTTATTTTTGGTTTTGGTTTTATACTTAGGAAAACATATATATCGTATTCCTTGTCTTAACTAGTCCCTACAATGAGTTCCTTCAGTGCTGGTTACAGGACAATAGATCACTAGGATGAGCTATATCCCAGATTCAAACAATTGGGAAACTTTTATAACATTATATAATAGAAAATCTCATACCAAGGTAACTTCCCTTTGCTGAAAAACTTTTAAATATCTTCATTTAGAAATGATACAATAACATATTCAATCTTTGTAAAATTTGAAGTTTAAATACAAAATGAAAATGATATAACATTATTATTGAATTGTCTAGCAACACGTGTGACGTGCTTATATTTGTATTGCCATGAAATTTTACAAAATTACTTATTCAAAATGGATCTTAGCCATTATATTTTCCCCTTTCCACAAAATTGGTTTGATGAAAAAATATCAACTGTTAAATTAGTGCATATTTCATGCTACATACATATATCTAATGAGTACATTTTTGTAAGGGGAGGTAATTAAATATTCTTCCATTTAATTTGCATAGACAACCAATCACAAAGATATACAGTAAGAAACACTATTTGGTAAACACTGAGTAAGCAGCTCATTACTGAATGACAAAAGGCAAACAGAACAGACCACAGGTAACAGTTACACAGGTAATAGTTACATAGATAACAGTTACACCACATAATCACAAACATTAGCAATGAAAGCACAATCTGTTGATCCCTTTAACAATATTAACAGGTATACAACGGTCATCAACCATTTCACCTCCCAGACAGAAGGTTTCCCAGGCAGAACATCTGCCTTCTAAACAAAATACTTCAGACAATTAATATCACTAACATACATTCTCAAGATTCAATTTCTTACAAGAGGCCCAGAGGGCCTGTATCGCTTACCAGAATATGTTTAAAATAATTGGTATGAAGTAAAGATATCGCACTCCATGGTAGGTGCTGTAAGTACATATGAAAACTTCAAACAGAGCCCCACCCCTATGCCCCTAGGGGAATCATACCCACCAATTATACAAAATTGAGACCCCTTGGTCCAAGGATGCTCCAGACTAAATAAGGATAAAATCCCTTAACTCTTTCCGTACCGTTGTCATGTACACACGACAACAATATGTCATCCTGGTCCCCGTTGTCGTGTACAGACGACAAAATAAAGGGCCGTCTCATCCCCGCTGTCGTATACACACGACAAGAGACTTTGATGTAACCTGCCTGATGTTTAGTTTGTTATCGCACGAGACTGTCGCAAAAAAACAATTAATTGGCGCTAAAATCAGAACCCATCAGTTTGGAAGAAATAATTTTATTTGTGCAGAGTACACTTTTTTATTATGTGACTTAATGTTTTCACATTTGCCGCGAAATGTTTGCCTTTGGTGCCTTAAATGTAAACAAGATAGCGGCAACCCAATTCGAACGAACGTTCGTAAATTTGTCATCAGATTTTTGTTGAGACTTATGGAAGTAAATTTGAATATTCTAATATAAGTCTTGATAAAATCTACTTGTATTTAGAAAAAAATCTCAACGACTCCACATTCGTAACCATAATCAATCCCCATTGGAAACCTGCACTACAACGCTGTGTTAAATACAAGGAATCGTATCGTTCATTGCCAGACAAATGTCGATTTCTCAGTCATTAGCAGCAACCAGTTATTCATTATGCTACGAAAATGAAGAAGTGTTTGTCTATGAACCAGAATATGAAACAATAACAACATTTGTTCACGGTTACCTGTTAATAAGTACATACGGTACGGAATCCGGACCGGAGTTGCGGTACGGAAAGAGTTAATAGCGATGGTCGAAGAAGGATTTTAACGGTTTTACCTCTATTTCTCCTATTGGGCCCCGCCCTTCTGCCCCCTGGGAGACCACACCCACTGCTTATACAAAATTGAGTCCCCTTGGCCTCCTCAGCCCCCAGGAGGGCCAGACCCACGGTTTATACAAAATTTGTTCCCCTTCCCCCATAGATGCTTCTGACCAAATATGGAACAAAATCCTTTCATTCCTACAGAAGTAGAAGGATTTTAAAGAATTTGCTATTTTTCCCTTATCAGGCCCCGCCCCTCAGCCCCCCAGGGGGGCCACACCCACCATTTATACAAAATTGAGTCCCCTTGGCCCAAGGATGCTCCAGAATAAATTAGGATAAAATCCCTTAATCCCTATGGTAGAAGAAGGATTTTCAAGGTTTTACCACTATTTCCCATATTGGGCCCCGACCCTCTGCCCCCTTGGGTCCACACCCACTGTTTATACAAAATTGAGTCCCCTTGGCCTAAGGATACTCCAGACCAAATTTAGTCAAAATCTACTAGGCCGTTCAGGACTAGTAGCGTTTTAAAGGAAAAGTTGACGGACGGACGGACGCTGCGGTATGGCATAAGCTCACCATGGTCCTTTGGACCAGGTGAGCTAATAAAAATCAAAGCAAGGCTGAAGTTCAACTCAAAATAAAACTGAATCAAGTACAACTCATAACAAAACTAGGTCAATATGAAACCTTCAATTTCTACCCTATAATTTGGGGACACAACTGAAAGCTTCCAAAAAAGTTACAAAATTCCCTGTCTTCCTGTTAATAACAACTTACCCTGTTGTATTTCAAAACAGACACAATGAAATAAAAACAACATTTTTTAACAAGGAATCATCCGAAAATCTGTCGGGACCTCAGACAGAGCCTATCAGGGCTTTACACCAAAACCAATATGGACTTTACATAAAATCTTCTATGACTTTACATAGAACCTATCAGGACTTTACATTAAATCCATGAGGACTTTACACAGAACCAATCAGTACTTTACACAGAACCCATTAGGACTAACACTGGTCATATCAGGATTTACAGAGAAGCTTTCAGGACTTTATACAGAACCTATCAAGACCTGTCAAAAGTTAACAATTTGAGAGAAAAAAACATATCACTATCTCTATGAAACTAAATTTAGGCAAGCTAATTAATATCACATTTCATGTACAACTTTGTTCAATCACACACAAACCAATTCGTTTTTAATGGCTTGAATGATATTTAGATGTTTGATAGTTTCAGACTTGTGGAGGATTACAACATGAAAGCAGATTACCCTTATCCCATGTGTTAAAAACAATTATATATGTCTCAAGTGCATTGTACATCAGAGTGCCCTGTAAAAGTAGCAGTGCCTACCAATCTTGTCTACACTACATATCCGACATCCTCGATCCCAGGTAAAAATCATGTACACTACATTATGATAGACTAAATAACCAAGGTAAACAAAATCTTAATTATCAAACAAACATTGCATTTAGCATTTCTCTTAACATATAATATCGTCTCTATTATATCATTTTCACTGTGAATTAAAAGCTTATTTCTACCTGACTTTCTAAAAAAAAAAAAAAAGTATCAAGTTTCCTCTGTTAGACAGTAAGAAATAGCCTGATTCTGACCAGAATACTTAATGCTGGCAAGAAGACTGGCTTCTATACTTCATGTTAGGCTAAATACAACTTAAGCTTGATTATGGAGAAAGAAAGTAATGAAACACCTAAAGCATGTGTTTATCTTAAAAGTAACATTTGAGTAACATTTGATTTATAACAAAACTACAGTTAAACAACTCTGGATCTCCTCCTCTACATGAAATCTTTTATCGGTTGTGGCTCAAAATCTCAGAAAAATACAATTCTGACTAGGTTATCATATATAAGATACATATATATATATATAGGTTATCATATATAAGATACATTTATATATATATAGTTTATCATAAATAAGATACATATATATATATATAGTTTATCATAAATAAGATATATATGTCAATCAGGACAGCTATCAGACATCTTAACCTCCCAAGTCAAACAAGTACTCACAATACAGACAGGAAATCTACTTCAACTTTGTTATGGAATGATAGACAGGATGACAAACAAGCAGTGCCTCCTGAATGTCAATAGCAGGTCAGCTTCTAGCTGTGCACCTTGATAGCAGACAGCTCCCAGTGTACCTGTCTTATAAAGGACAGTGCACAGTGAACCTGTCTATAGAGGACAACTCCAAGGTGTGAACCTGTCTACAGAGGACATCTCCCAGGTGTGAACATGTCTTCAGAGGACAGCTCCTAGTGAACCTGTCTATAGAGGACAACTCCAAAGTGTGAACCTGTCTACAGAGGACATATCCCAGGTGTGAACCTGTCTACAGAGGACAGCTCCTAGTGAACCTGTCTATACAGCTACCAGTCAACCATAGCTAAAAATTGCCTATACAAGCTTCAATTGTACGACATCAGTAGAAGTCGCCTAAATGGTTTCTCAATGACATCGGAAAAAGGAACAAAAATCGCTTTTATGGTAGTACATTAATACAAATTATCCTATTTAAAGCTCAATGACAATAACACAAAGCACCCTTATGGAACCTCAATTCAACAGAAATCACCCAAATAGTACCTTAATTCCAGTAAAATCACACCATCAATACCTCAATAATACTAGCACAAACCACTCTCATGGTGAAAACAAGGTCAACAGTTGTTTCTTACAAACAGCCCAGTAAGGATAACAGGAGCTAACACTTCTTTTTCACCTGTACAAGGCATTACCTCAAAAGTTCAAAGTTCAAATGTCACAATGTATCACATACAAACAGATCCCATCAAAATGAAAAGTGTACATCAATTATCAAAATGTGCTTTGCGACATCAACATTCTATAGAACCTTTGAATTACCAAAGTAAAAACGTTACATAAACACTATGAACAACTGATCTATGCAAAAATTTGAAGGAGATAAAATTTAATACAATACGTTCAATAAGTTACATTTGAAAATGGAATGATTGTGAACAAAAATGTAACGGCTTTAGAAATTTCAAAGAAAGAAAAAAAAAATCAAGAACAATAAAATGATGTATTCATAATTTCATATTAAGTTATGACTTGGTGAAGCAAAATTGATTGTATAGTATTTAGTTGGTTAATGCTAAAAGGTCTAGATTCATGGGAGACTAGTAGGATTTCGATCACGGACTTTGTGGATTTCCAATCATATGATGGAATGTCTATCAACTGAACACACAGAATGACTATTAGGGAGAAAACACACAGCTAGGCCTCCTCCAATATAGTAGATTTACACATTGCCGGTGGTTTCCACGGTGTTGAGTACCGCCTCTGTCCACCCTGGTCTGCAACACATACAGATCATAAACCAGTAAAATCAAGGCCATCTAATCTTATAATGGTGTCCATCATTGCTTCGTGTACACTGTCGTTACCTTGTAAATGGTGCTTAAAATAATCTTAGATAATGCAAAAACGATCATACCATAAACTTAAACTTAATTTTTTCTTATACATGTTTATCCTTTTAAAATATGCAAATCCTAAGCACCGAAATCGGACAGGTACAATGATACCGAAATGATGGAAGCCATATTATTATTTTTTTGCTGAGTCTAGGAAAGGACCATCCTGATGATTATGATGAAGATGGAAGGAAGGCGAGGCGTGCAGTCAGAGACAAGCTATTTAGCGCGGTTTACCTCCATAACTGGAGTTGGATGTGCTGGAAGTGCTCCGGTGGTGAGAACTGCCTGGCCCTGTTCTACCTGTAAGTAGCCGGGACATATTACAGTCATGCATTACATGCTACCCCATGCAACAACCTCATCTATCTACAGGTCTTATAGACAATCATCTGGGGGTGGGGGAGGGGGCCTATAAAATAAACACCCAGCAGTGGGAATGGCCTCATAGACAAACAACCAGGAGTGGGAAGAGATTAAAGCATAAACAAACCTGGGGATATGGGCCTTATAAACAATCTAACACTCTTTCAAAGGAGAAGTCACTTTCTGAGGAGTAAATTGGGCTTTATACACAATAAAACAATCTCTGTGGGGTGTAAAAGGCCGACAGATAGTCAAATTCTTCCAAGGTTGGAATGGGTCTTAAAGACAATTGCACTCTCATAGGAATAAGTATAATCAACTGTAAGCAATCATATCTGTCCCTCAAGGATGGAAAAGACCTCGTAGTCAATATAACCCTCTCAGAGAGGTGAACTGGGCCGATAGACAGTCCATATCAAGGCTGGAATGGACCACACAAATAGTTGGCCATTCCTTCACAGGTGAAATGGGACTCCTAGAAAATCTGACACACTCTCAAGAGATGGGATGGGACTCCTAGAAAATCTGACACACTCTCAAGAGATGGGATGACACTCCTAGACAATCTGACACACTCTCAAGAGATGGGATGGGACTCCTAGACAATCTGACACACTCTCAGAGATGGGATAGGACTCCTAGACAATCTGACACACTCTCTGAGATGGGATGGGACTCCTAGACAATCTGACACACTCTCTGAGATGGGATGGGACTCCTAGACAATCTGACTCACTCTCAGAGATGGGATGGGACTCCTAGAAAATCTGACACCCTCTCAAGAGATGGGATGACACTCCTAGACAATCTGACACACGCTCAAGAGATTGGATGGGACTCCTAGACAATCTGACACACTCTCAGAGATGGGATGGGAATACTAGACAATCTGACACACTGTCAGAGATGGGATGGGACTCCTAGACAATCTGACACACTCTCAGAGATGGGATGGGACTCCTAGACAATCTAACATTCTCTCTGGGTTGAAATGGGCCTGATAGACAACGGAAGTCTCTAAGGAGTATCGGTAATAAACCTAGACACTTGGATATTCTCTCAGGAATGGAGATGGCTTTATAAACAGACAATAACATTTTCTTATGGTTTTAACGGGCCCCATAGACAGTTAAACCCTCCCTCACAGGGTGAAGGGCCTGATAGACAGTCTAACACCTGCGATGGGCTTTCTTCAGAGACAGCTTGAACCATTTACCAATCTTAAAATTTCAGGTTATTCTTGCTTGGCTTACGACCTTTAAACTTATTGGAAGTTTGCTTTATATCTTCAGAACTCAATTTGACTATCAAGAATTTGTCAATCAAAACATTTAAACAAAATCAAAAACAACACAGCTTTCCACCAGATCTGAATCAATCAAACTTGAGATATAACTATCGTCTTTTCTTGTTTTACCATAAAGAAGAAACCTTAGGTGCAGTGAAAACTATTTCTTGTTCAGGGAAAAGGGTAAAGGGAAAAAATAATACTTCTTCAGGTATACCATGCATAACTAATGTGCACAAACCTAGGCAGTAGTAAATAGGGTTGATTGGTCAGGTAAGATGTTCTATACACAAGGGAAGTCTCTCTGTCATATGATCACAGAACCATAGCAAGATGGTGAAAATCTAGAGAGTACATTCACATATCTTATACTTATACAAAGCATCCCTATAGAAAGATTTAGCTGGGTCACGTTGAGATTGGATAGGAGAAATGCAGTACTGATACCATAAAGTTTATTGTAATGTCTACCAAGCAAGAATATGACAATCATCAAGTTCATTCTGGACAGGACGTTAAGAAAGGGCGACATGCCTTTAACTCATCTGACAGTTAAATTACTCCAGAAATAGTTTTTACACAGTTTTCTCAATCAGATAAACAAATTCACCAAGAGCAATTAATATTGATTAAACATCCCTTTGAATTATTGACTTTTTCCACTATAACACAATACAGAATTGACTGATGTATTTTCTTCAATATAAATTGTGCTTGAAGTACACAAGAACCTATACAGACATGCAGACATACCTGGTTTTTTGAATGGTGCACTAGTGAAGGGGTCTGATGAGTCGGAGCCTGACATCACAAGGTCTTCTCTACTCTTAACATTAGATATACCTGTAAAATAAACAAAGTCTGATGAGTCGGAGCCTGACATAACAAGGTCTTCTCTACTCTTTACATTAGACATACCTGTAAAATAAACAAGGTCTGATGAGTCGGAGCCTGCAGACATCACAAGGTCTTGTCTACTCTTTATGTTGGATATATGATAAACCTTTGGCCAGTTTGAACAAAAGTAAGTAAGTATTGTTCAACCCATTTGAATTGTATGGGATTAAAGTGGCTATAATAAACGTGAGCTCACACAATTTGAGATGACCATGGCAATGTTCATTCATGGAAAACCGTCATGCTTGCTAAACACAAATAACTAAACTATTGTGGATATGGGATAACAACCTAATTTAATTTATTTACGAATCTGATGCTGATGCACAGACATCTCAATGCATCATTCTATATTAATTCAAATGATGATAATCACAATTATCAAATACATTTACACCATATAACGAAGCCGAGGCAAATTTGTAGACCCTAAAATACTACGCTTTTTTGTGTACTGGCATAAGTTCTATTCAATGTATCAGATAGCGGAAGGTGAATTGAAACAGCAAGGATTTTATGAGTTTTTGTATATGACACCTGCACAGTAATAATACTAATAATAATTCAAGGTTCTCATATCGCTTTATCACAACTTAGTTTGTAGGTCGTCTCAAGGCAGTTCACAAATTCTTATCCGTGGTTATAGGGCCTTTGCAACCAGCCAAAATCTTTCTCAACTCCCTGGGGTGCCAATTTCAGTGCTCACAGCTAGCATTAAACAATTCTTGCACTGCCCAACCACATACTCATTTGCAGCTAAGTAGACTGGAACAAGCAGAGTAAAGCATCTTGCTCAAAGATACAACACAGTGCCGTGACGTGACTCAAACCTGCAACCCTTCGGTCACGAATCTGGCGTCCTACCACTGGTCTACCGCCCCTCCTAACTGGTCAATAATTGGAAAGCCTATGATGTGTGAAACATGCTGTTGATTAGGTTTGTCCAGACATTAATTTCATATCCACTAATACTAATCAATATACTCTAAGTCTTTCACAACAGTACATTGCAAGTTGGAACAACCCCCTGGTCAAACCAGTTTGGTTTGGCATGTGTACAGGTAACTTATCATTTTAATGACAAAGACGCTTGTTATCTATATCCCTGCTCCATTGACTGGTCATGGTCAGATGAGATACCCGAGTTATGATTTAGTATACAATTGTAAACAGTAGTACTCTGGAATGTAAGAAACAAGAGTGGACCATGAATAGTACTGTTAATGCTCCCAGTGATGACAAACATATTTTTACAACACCAAGTATTTTCAAAAGTTTATCTATGTAGCAACAACACATCCAGATACAGAAAAAACAACTATTTTCAGCTAATATATGAATTAGATAATTTCTTCTTAACCAAGTCACTGAAATGTAAATGTAGGTCATATTCAGCATCTACAACATGTACAGTAACCCTAACTGCAGCATTGATTTAAGTTTTATCAATGTAGAACTTACTCAGACATGTGATTTATGAGAGAATATTAAGGAAGTCACTAAAGTGTAAAACGTAGGTCAACTTCGAATTCAGCATCCTAAACCTGTGTTCACCACAGCGAGCCTAACTGCAACATTGATGAAAGTACTGTATACACATGTAGTAAACAACATGATTAAATGGAAGGGAGACACCCAGCTACTTACTGCTATTGGAGCCACGTCTTAGTTTATCAAATTCCTTGCCAAATATTTCCTCTTCTGTATCAACACCGAAGTTATCATCAAAAGGATTCCAGTCTGATATATCAGCTGATACAGCTCGTGTTAGTGTTGGTGACCTAGAAAGTACAACAAACAAGGTCTCAATCTGTAGGCAAACAGTAATATACATGCTTACATGTGTTGGTGACCTAGAAAGTACAAGGTCTCATTCTGTAGGCAAACGGTAATATACCTGCTTACATGTGTTGGTGACATAGAAAGTACAAGGTCTCATTCTGTAGGCAATCGGTAATATACCTGCTTACTTGTGTTGGTGACCTAGAAAGTTCAACAAACAAGGTCTCAATCTGTAGGCAAACAGTAATATACCTGCTTACATGTGTTGGTGACCTATAAAGTTCAACAAACAAGGTCTCATTCTGTAGGCAAACGGTAATATAACTGCTTGTATGTGTTGGTGACCTAAAAAGTACAAGGTCTGATTCTGTAGGCAAACGGTAATATATCTGCTTACATGTGTTGGTGACCTAGAAAGTACAACAAACAAGGTCTCATTCTGTAGGCAAATGGTAATACACCTGCTTACATGTGTTGGTGACCTAGAAAGTACAACAAACAAGGTCTCAATCTGTATGCAAACAGTAATATACATGCTTACATGTGTTGGTGACCTAGAAAGTACAACAAACAAGGTCTCAATCTGTATGCAAACAGTAATATACATGCTTACATGTGTTGGTGACCTAGAAAGTACAAGGTCTCATTCTGTAGGCAAACGGTAACACCAATTTCATGTAAAGTTTTCATTTCCTTGGTACCTTATGATTACCTGGCTGGGGATACACAAACTTACCTGGCTGGAGAATACACAGGTAGACAGTGTCTGAATTTGTAATACATTAAATATTATACTTAATGAAATATTTCACTGTAACTTACCAGGCTGGAGAAGACACAGGTATTTAGTGGCTGAACTTATTATACATTAAATATTATACCAAGATATTTTTTACTGTAACTTACCTTGCTGGAGAATACACAGGTATACAGTGTCTGAACTTGTTATACATTAAATATTATACTTAATGAAATATTTCACTGTAACTTACCTATCTGGAGAAGACACAGGTATTTAGTGGCTGAACTTGTTATATATTAAATATTATACTGAGATATTTCTGTAACTCACTGGCTGGGGAATACACAGGTATACAGTGGCTGAACTTGTAACATATTCAACATTATACTGATATCTTACTGTAACTTACATGGATGAGGACTGTACAGGTGAGGTGGTGGCTGATTTCGACTTCCCTTGTAATGGTGCAGACAGAAAGTTCCCCTGGTAATTTCTGGCAACATAAGTTAAAATTTACCTTTTACAGAAGAATCAAGTGGGGCCTAAATAATTTAGCCACATTTTTTCACATTAGATAATCTAGCCACCTTCATTCTGAGTAGATAACCTAGCCATCATCGTTCTCAGTATAAAATCTAATAACCTTTGTTCTCGGTAAATAATCTTGCCACCATTTTAGTAGATAATACAGCTACCTTCATTCTTAGTAAAATATAAGCACAGCCAAGTAACAAAAGTACAGACAGACACTGATTACTACGGGGTACCCCACATCTCCGTCGCAGGACTTAATTATCACCCAGACGCTTTCCTTCTTTAATCCAACGACCTTCTTTTACAGCAAAAGTCGACGATTATCAGTTGGCTAGATTACTCTGTAGATCAGCTGCATTCAGCACTAGGGAGATATCCTACTAATTGTGTTCAGTTTTACATCCTTACAACATTTACGTTATATGAAGACAGGGAGACCAGGGAAGACACTGTCTGAAAGAAAGAGCATGTAAGAACAAACAGAAAAACAGAGGTCCAAAGTATTGTAATAGGGGTAGTTTCTCCTATGTCCCACAGAAAACAGACAAAACCTCGGTAAGGGCTCCACACTAGTAGTCTGATATGTAAATACAGTGGGGGCAGTGGAAGCTCTATCAAACAGAAATATCACAATGTAGAATGAGATTTACTTTCAAGTGATTTACCTTGATCAGAAATGGGAATTCATTTTTTTCACAGCAACAATAAGTATGATGTGGCAGTACACACTTTTGGATACCTCGAGATTAAACATGAATGCTTTTATTATATTAATGGTATGATACATGTGTGTTTGCAAGGCAAAATCTCCAATTAAAGAAAACTTGCCCATTCGGTACTATATACTAAAATATAACGAGAGCCTCAAAACTACCAGACAACATCAAGAGAATATGTTGACCAGTATACCTTCCCTTGACCAACCTGAAGGCACTTCCCTTTCCTCCCATGGTTACGTAGGACGTATCACTGACGTTTCTACGGTGACTCTTGACAACCTTTGGTGACAGTGGCGGTGTTATAGATATCAGTGGCTGAGCATCCGACTGAAAAGACAAAATCAGCGAACAGGGATATTTCTTACTTTTGTTATATATTCAATTCCTCTCAACATTACAGAGATGGGTATAATTTTGACTCTAGGTACCTGGATTTAAATTTATTTCCTGTAACAGCCCCTGCAAAAGTGTGTTTTATATACACAAGTACAATGGTGCTATTATATATCATCACAATGGTGTTATGTATGTTAACATCACTAACATTATCTGATGAGATGAATGCCAGACCTTGCAGCTGATATATTTATGACAGACTTGCTTTTAACAAAATTATGTTTAATATACTAATATAAACACCAAACTGCTGTATGAATATTGTACCTTGTAGGTAACAGAGGAATAGGATTTGTTATAAAACCGTTGACACTTGATATACTTACATCTTTGCCTGTACTGCCTTTCTGTCGAGAATGAGAAGTGCTAGAGATTTTAAAATTGTCCTCAATGGAGTTGCGACCTGACATATTGTTCTGACCAACACTCGAGTTATACACACAATCGTCAGTAACATTTGTTCTTTCTTGATGAAAAGTGTCGGAGAAGTTAGAGAAGAGTGCCTCACTACTATGACTGCTGTGGATGGCAGCAGGCGCAACGGACTGTCCATCATGATGGGAATGACTCATTACTCTTTGCTGAGCCACATTTAACCGTTGTTGCTGTTGTTGTAGATTCTGTTGATGTTGAAGACTTTGCATATACTGTTGTTGTTGTTGTTGTTGTTGTTGTTGTTGTTGTTGTTGTTGTTGTTGTTGTTGTTGTTGTTGTTGTTGTTGTTGTTGCTGCTGCTGCTGCTGCTGCATATATAGTTTTTGTTGCTGTTGTTGTTTATACATCTGTTGTGTGTACAACTGTTGCTGGAGAGCCTTTTGCTGAGCCATGTACTGTTGCTGGTTTTGAGGGTACTGATTTGTGGCCGTCATCCCCGAGTTAGGAGCCTGGTTGTAGTGTTCCGCTGCTGCCTGCGTTGGACCACTGGCACCATAAAACTGCTGTTGTTGCTGACTAGGTCTGCTGGAATTTTGTGATTGTGTTGCTGGAGGCAATTGACTGGAACTTGCTTGTGATATATCTGTAAAGATATCCAAATAAGAGATATACAATAGTATTTCACCATATATCTTACCTGTATTTGAGACAAGTACCTAACAATGATTTCTAGCTTACACTGAATAATTAAATATACATTTCAAGAGAGGTTATTTATACCTGAGAACAAGCCATTTTGATTGATATGTGTCGCCTGTGCCCCGCTTTGACTATCAATGCACATGTCAAGTTTGGTTGGTCTAGCACTTGTAGTTTCAGATAAACTAACTTAAATGCAAAAGTTTAATGTTGATGCCGCCATCGCCAGAAAAGCGACACCTTAGTCTCGCTTCTGCTACTTTGTGGTGGCAAGACAAAAATAACTGATGTCCAGCTTTACAATGAGTATTTACTTGAATATTTTAGAATAAGTTAACTACTGGTGTTTAAGAGAGGGTACTTACCGGTATTGGGAGTGTGTGTAGGGGTTGGCCGTTTACGGGGTGCGACAGAGGTCTGTAGGGGCAGACCCAAAGTGGCCCCCTGTGGAATAGCTTGTCCCTTAGGCCGAGACCGTGGGGTGACTGTGGTACTCTCTATAGCTGACGATGACACAGTTCTATGAACAAATGGAAACATTAAATGATCAAATCAGTGACTGAAGCTAGTAAAGGATGAACTCAGCTCGTATTAAGAAGACTGTAGTCTCATAATACGTTAATATAACAACAAACACTTACCACTTTAACAACACGTGGTATAAAAAGGTGCTTTCCAACCTTTCTTTTTTACAAAAAATCACAACCTAATTAAACAATTCTTAGCATGGTCATTCTTATCTTCAACATTTTTTACTAATTATCATACGACTTACTTGTATGAGACTGTTGTCACTATATATCATACGACTTACTTGTATGAGACTGTTGTCACTATATATCATACGACTTACATGTATGAGGCTGTTGTCACTATATATCATACGACTTACATGTATGAGGCTGTTGTCACTATATATCATACAACTTACTTTTATGAGGCTGTTGGCACTATATATCATACGACTTACTTGTATGAGGCTGTTGTCACTATATCTCATACGACTTAGTTGTATGAGGCTGTTGGCACTATATCTCATACGACTTACATGTATTAGGCTGTTGTCACTATATATCATACAACTTACCTTTATGAGGCTGTTGGCACTATATATCATACGACTTAATTGTATGAGACTGTTGTCACTATATCTCATACGACTTAGTTGTATGAGGCTGTTGTCACCATATCTCATACGACTTACTTGTATGAGGCTGTTGTCACTATATATCATACGACTTACTTGTATGAGGCTGTTGTCACTATATCTCATACGACTTACATGTATGAGGCTGTTGTCACTATATCTCATACGACTTACTTGTATGAGACTGTTGTCACTATATCTCATACGACTTACTTGTATGAGGCTGTTGTCACTATATATCATACGATTTACATGTATGAGACTGTTGTCACTATATATCATACGACTTACTTGTATGAGGCTGTTGTCACTATATCTCATACGACTTACTTGTATGAGGCTGTTGTCACTATATCTCATACGACTTACTTGTATGTTGCCGTTTTCACTTGTCTTGCCTCTGACTCTGTCATAGGTAGTGTTAGCTTGGCAATTTCAGGTGTTTTACAACTCTGTAGACAACAAGAACACATAGTCTTTACAGTTATGATTTTTAAAGGCCATGGTCATGAACCAACAATTTGTCAAGGACAATATTTATTTTACACCTGCAAAAGTTGCTGAGTGAATATAGGTGATTGTATTTTATTCCACAATTACATCCATTCAAAATGTTAATTTTTTCGTGTGTTTATGGTGTGTTGACATTGGATTTGCTACTGATAACAGTTACATTAAGTGTTAAAACCTGAAGCCTAATTGAAATAGAATCCCCCTTTGTTTCCACCAGTGTATTGTCACAGATACACAGGTATCTTTTAGAAACAGTGTGAAGGATAAGGACAATTTTCTATCCTCTCATTACTATAGCAGTTTCTGCTCTACAATGACTGTATCAAAGATCACACATTGATGTCTACTTACAAACATATTGGAGACAGGACAGTCTCTGCCCACCAGTTTAAATGCTACATATGACACTTGGTAAATATCTGGTCTTTTCGCAGGGTCTATCTCCAGCATGTACGCTACAAAACAAAATAGCTATTACAATTTAACATTGTCAATCAGTTCAATGAATCTCTCATAACTTCCTGTTTATAAGCATATTTTATCTCTCATATCTTCCTGTCTGTAAGCTTATCTTATCTCTCATAATTTCCTGTCTATAAGCTTATCTTATCTCTCATAATTTCCTGTTTATAAGCTTATTTTATCTCTCATAATTTCCTGTTTATAAGCTTATTTTATCTCTCATAACTTCCTGTTTATAAGCTTATTTTACCTCTCATAACGTCAAGTCTATTAGCTTATTTTATCTCTCATAACTTCCTGTCTATAAGCTTATTTTACCTCTCATAACGTCAAGTCTATTAGCTTATTTTATCTCTCATAACTTCCTGTCTATAAGCTAATTTAATCTCTCACAACTTTCTGTCTGTAAGCTTATTTAATCTCTCACAACTTCCTGTCTACAAGCTTACCTATAAGTGCATGAAGCCCGTTAGAGTATCTGGAGTTATCTGGTATGGTGAAGGTTCCACTCTGTATAGCCAGTGTACTTTCCCCAAAGGGTAAGATGAAGAAACACAACTTGTATAACATACAACCTAATGCCTACAACACACAAAACATTGATTGGTTTTAATGATCTACTTATCATCTGGCTTTTAATAAGTATATTTAATATACAATAAATCTTTTTTTTGTTGCTTTAATTGAAAATTTTGCAGATATTAATTTCCTAGTAAATTACCATCCATGTTACAATGATATCCTCTGAAGTATGAATTCAAGTATTTGTTAAAGAAAATATATAGGCATAGTTTGCAAAATGGAGTACATACTAAAATGAATTAATTTACAATAAGTACATACATTTACATGGTTATATCGTCTATAAGATTCATCAGTTTGGAAATATGTAATATCAAAGTTTTACTTTCTACACAAACAATGTACGTATTAAACATGTCGCAACATTTCAAGACCGACTGGTCCCTTTTTCAAGCTATGACTGAGCGAATTTCTCACTCAGTCATAGCTTGACAAAGGGACCAGTCGGTCTTGAAAGGTTGAGACATGTTTAATATGTACATTGTTTGAGTAGAAAGTGAAACTTTGATATTTACATGACTAGTTTTACATCACTGAGAAACATTTCACTATCAGTGAGAGAGTAATATAAATGATCTTATTATTCTATATTTTTCAAATCTAAACAATGAAATATTGTCAATATTTTGTCCCGTCACTATATAATGTTAATTAAAGCCAGACTACATATATGTCTAGTCCAGTACCACTTATCATAGACTTAGACCATAGCCTGGAGCTATGGATTTCTCAGTGCTAATTTTGCACAATTATTTAAGGATTAACTTGAATATATTTTTCATGTTATGTAGCTATAACACAAAAAAACGGAGTGTACTCTAAATAAACCGCAAAGCAGTTTATAATGAGAGTACACTCTGTTTTTTGACAACTTGACAAAGGGACCAGTCGGTCTTGAAATGTTGCGACATGTTTAATACGTACATTGTTTGTGTAGAAAGTAAAACTTTGATATTACATATTTCCAAACTGAAAAATATATTCAAGTCAATCCTTATAATTTAATCTATTATACACAATCCCTGTGGAAATCCAATTTTATTGATAGACTCTTTTCTCTTAGAAATTATAACGCCGCTGTATCAGCCAATCAAAAGCGACATTACAAACGGCGACGTCAATTTTTTAATGTTATGAGCTGATAATATAAAATTTTAAGCCAATGAAAATGCATGTTACAAGCAAGATTAAATTATTACTACATATCTCATCAAAGTTTGCTGTTTTTGTCACTGAAAGTGTTTTTATATGTACAGCATCTTACCCATATATCTGCCTTGGTGGATATTGGTTTTCCATTGTAGAGATCTACCATTTCTGGTGACCGGTATGATAGAGTTGTATATCTATTTAATACATAAAGTACATTGAGATTTCTATATAAGGCACAATATCATTATTGAATACATAATTTGCATATACAGTACGCGTCAGGTATTTTGGTACTCAGTCGCCCGCCGAGCGACAAATTTTAATCCCTGTCGCTCGCAGCCGCGGGATGATCGCGGAAGAAACGCCGGCTATATCAAGGTAGATCCGCCGGCTTTACATTGATAAGCCCTCCGCGACTATCCGGCATTCATGGGTGATGGGGATTAAGTCTGGACAGAGAAAATACAGTATATTACTAGTTCAAGTTGTATTCAAACTTTGGGCCATAGATGTGTCTGCTGTGGCCGCTGTTCCTGTCTACGGTACCACAGATGCACAGTAACAATCGGCACACCGAACAGAACGGAAAAGAAATGCCAGCACATACTAGGGGGGAAAACCCGTCTTGTAGTGGATATTTAAAAAGAAACGAGTTCCACGAGATCTATTTAAAATTACCCATGTATGCTTAATATAAAGCAGCATTGCCTTGTAAGGTGATAAACATTGGGGCAACATTTACGATGTGCAAGTGTCNTAAAATTGTTCCAGATTGTTCTATAATTTTCAAGTACAGTTTCCTGTTTATACATTAAAGATGAATATGTCCAGTACATTAACACACGAGTAGAATGGTAAAGCTAACCATGCTTGACAACTTGAGACACCCTGCACCCTGTTAGCAGGCAGCTAGCTACCTGCTGTGGGTCAAGGGTCGCCGCCGCCGGTACCAGTAGTGTTGCAAACACTTTTTACCGTCTTTTAGAATATGGACTAGTCAAAATCGGTCACATTTGGACGAAATATTAAATTCTAGGGTTGAAAGCATATCTCCAAATCATTCTGTGTCGTGTTTGTTTTGTAACATCTGTCAAGTTCGAAGGCCAACCGGACACAAGGCTCTATCACTACGCTAATTGGAGACGAGACATTTTGTTTCGTTTACTGGTTCGTAATATTTCCCTATAAACTTTCAAACAAAGTGTACACACAAGAAAATGGAAGAATTTTACACATCTCTGTTACTCGTCAAAGTATTTCGGCTTCACCTGATTGACATCGCATTACGTAATGNTATCACTACGCTAATTGGAGACGAGACATTTTGTTTCGTTTACTGGTTCGTAATATTTCCCTATAAACTTTCAAACAAAGTGTACACACAAGAAAATGGAAGAATTTTACACATCTCCGTTACTCGTCAAAGTATTTCGGCTTCACCTGATTGACATCGCATTACGTAATGTACATCAACAGCGCCACCTGTAACTAGGTCGTCGAAAGCAGCTGATTTTCTTTCGTGAATTTATGCAACCTTCTGACTTCGAATACGAAATAGAGCAAGAATGGTTGGTGCAAATAGCTGACCATCCAAAACACTGTGTGCTGCTTAAACAACTGAAAGATAGCCTCGTGTTACTCAGAGACGTTAGTTATTGTTACCTTACATAATTGTTTTATTCCGACCGATTTCCACCCGATAATCTGACGTGAACGTAAATGATATTTTTTCGGACGTACCACGTTCTACTACTATATTGTATTGCATGAAATAGTCGTGCAAACAGCATATAAATATAGCATTCGGGCATCCTGGACTGTCAGTGCTATTCAATGTACAGTACAATAGTTAGCTGCCGATCGACAAGTTAATCCCCAACGCTCATCCGCGCGGGGTGGGCGGCCCCCCGCGACTTTGCTCAGGTGATTTCTCGGTGGGGCTTTAATCCCCTTCGCCTGCGCGGGGTTTCAGTACCAAATCACCTTAAGTGTACTGTACTAGGAATAACGTAATAATATAACTTATTGAACAGTTATTATGATTATTTTCAAGTGAAAAGTTACCCTTGGACAAATACACAAGCTACTATTGTTAAATAATCCTACTAACAATTAATTCCTTTCATACCATAATTTTTACCTCATCTAAGCCGTTACTGATACATGTGGCAAAACAGGAAATATTTCTATGCATCTGTTGGTCGCATGTTATCAGCAGACCAGAACCATTCTTCTCACCCAAATGATGATTGGTGACAAGATAAGATGACCATGTTAACAATGACTTACTTTTGAATTTCATCTTCTACCTGAGGAACGTTTTGTTGACTTGGATCAAGGACTTTGGCTGTAGCGCTGCCGAAGTCACACAGCACGTAATGACTACTGTCAGCTATAAGTATATTCTCCACCTGTTAATACACAATTCACCAAATGTTAAATGGAACAAGAAATAGAGAAGTCTTACAAATCTGTCTCAAAATGTTGATTTGTCTTATAGAACCAACCTAACTAAGGCTTCTATCTGATAGGAAAGTACAAAACTGAAGGTGTATGTAATACCTTACCGATCTGAACATGTAAGAGTGACAAACAAAATCAAATCTATGGGCGGGAGCATACAGTATATTCGGGACCTTTCCCCCAGTCAAATCTATTTATGCCCAGGGTAAATTTCACCCTTGCAGATGTGATTGTTATAGAGTTTTCCGTGTACAGTTCATATAGCGTCTATAAGTGAGCAGAGAGGGGGGTGTCATTAATGTGTACACTGTTCATTAAGTAACCTATAACCGGCTGGTAAACAAAGAATCAATGTCACTTCAATCTACAAACTGACAAAGGTAACATTGCTGTTTTGCTTAATGTGGCTGGAAACTGACTCTTTTACATTTTAATTTGATCTTGAGTTCACCAACTTGATCAAACTATGCTGATGTTGGGCTTCACAAACTGCAGTGAATAGAAAGAAATCAATAGCCTCAAGCTTAAGCAATGTTTAAAAATATGCTATTGATCACTTATGTATTATGACTTAAAAGTCAGGACTCGCAGTGTCGACAGTATTTCTTTTGATTTTTTTTTCAACACNAAGTTGTTCTACGTTCTATTTTTACTTTCTGTTAATCAGATGTATGTGAAATTTTCTATTCCTCTAAAAATAACGAGAATTCAACAATATGTGTACCATTTCCAGAGAAGTGAGTGACTACTTTTTAAATACAGAAATTAGTGAAAAACGATCTCTGGAATATTTCATAAACTCTTTTTCAAAATTATGTTACGGACAATTAGATCTTTATATAGACATCGTACAACTCTGATCGTAGACCAGTGACCATTGCAATTCTTACCAGGTTAATTTTCCGCGTTAATTGCCTTCTCAAAAAAAGTCCGGTTATATAAATAATGAAACTAGTTATCGTACCGAGTACGTATTGTTAGTATTATATAAGAAATGCTTGTATTGCAGTTCTCTTTAAAATCGCCATTCCTGTACAAAATATACAGCCCAAGGCGAAAAGTTGGTACCAAGAGTTTCACACCTGTTTGGAGGGGGGTGGGGGGTATATTGTATTGCCGTCCAGGTAGGGAACTTTCCATTGTATCAAAATAGTTTGATTGGCAAGTGTTAAACACAGGTGAGAGAAACTATGGTTTCAAGTTAATTGCTTAATTGCTTTTATGATAAGTGTAGCGGAAGTAGTGGGGGGTGCGAGGCCCAGCTGGGGGTTGGCCTCCCAAAGGTAAGTTTTTGAATTCAAGGTCTCTGCATCAAATTCCCGTGTTTTCTGGAAATTTGGGAATTAGATTTAAGCAGACGTAATTTATGTCTCTGATTTTAATTTTGGAAAAAAAAGTTAGAAAACGTATTTATTGCGATTATTGCGATTTATCTTTTAAATTTTACTTTACTTGCGCAAGAAAGGTTTGAAATACACGTATATTAAATATGTTTTTACTCATCAAAATTATGTGAAGCATATAGCTAGAAAGCTACGCGCCTGCACTATGAAAATAACAATAATAAACTAAGACATGAGATTGCAGCAAGATTTGTTCTTCAACTTCTTGCGTAATTGTCAGTAGCAAGGTCACAGTTCACCTCATCAAATGATCTGGTAGGCTTGTCCAATATTTGAGACACTAACGTCCTTTTTTACTAGCCAAAACAATAACCGGCGCTTGGACTCTTCTTACTGTTATACCTAAAATTGTTCCAGATTGTTCTATAATTTTCAAGTACTNTACCTTTAAATCTCTGTGTATTATGGGAGTCTGACAGTGACCTACCTGGTCCAGTATACATACCTTTAAATCTCTGTGTATTATGGGAGTCTGACAGTGACCTACCTGGTCCAGTATACATACCTTTAAATCTCTGTGTATTATGGGAGTCTGACAGTGACCTACCTGGTCCAGTATACATACCTTTAAATCTCTGTGTATTATGGGAGTCTGACAGTGACCTACCTGGTCCAGTATACATACCTTTAAATCTCTGTGTATTATGGGAGTCTGACAGTGACCTACCTGGTCCAGTATACATACCTTTAAATCTCTGTGTATTATGGGAGTCTGACAGTGACCTACCTGGTCCAGTATACATACCTTTAAATCTCTGTGTATTATGGGAGTCTGACAGTGACCTACCTGGTCCAGTATACATACCTTTAAATCTCTGTGTATTATGGGAGTCTGACAGTGACCTACCTGGTCCAGTATACATACCTTTAAATCTCTGTGTATTATGGGAGTCTGACAGTGACCTACCTGGTCCAGTATACATACCTTTAAATCTCTGTGTATTATGGGAGTCTGACAGTGACCTACCTGGTCCAGTATACATACCTTTAAATCTCTGTGTATTATGGGAGTCTGACAGTGACCTACCTGGTCCAGTATACATACCTTTAAATCTCTGTGTATTATGGGAGTCTGACAGTGACCTACCTGGTCCAGTATACATACCTTTAAATCTCTGTGTATTATGGGAGTCTGACAGTGACCTACCTGGTCCAGTATACATACCTTTAAATCTCTGTGTATTATGGGAGTCTGACAGTGACCTACCTGGTCCAGTATACATACCTTTAAATCTCTGTGTATTATGGGAGTCTGACAGTGACCTACCTGGTCCAGTATACATACCTTTAAATCTCTGTGTATTATGGGAGTCTGACAGTGACCTACCTGGTCCAGTATACATACCTTTAAATCTCTGTGTATTATGGGAGTCTGACAGTGACCTACCTGGTCCAGTATACATACCTTTAAATCTCTGTGTATTATGGGAGTCTGACAGTGACCTACCTGGTCCAGTATACATACCTTTAAATCTCTGTGTATTATGGGAGTCTGACAGTGACCTACCTGGTCCAGTATACATACCTTTAAATCTCTGTGTATTATGGGAGTCTGACAGTGACCTACCTGGTCCAGTATACATACCTTTAAATCTCTGTGTATTATGGGAGTCTGACAGTGACCTACCTGGTCCAGTATACATACCTTTAAATCTCTGTGTATTATGGGAGTCTGACAGTGACCTACCTGGTCCAGTATACATACCTTTAAATCTCTGTGTATTATGGGAGTCTGACAGTGACCTACCTGGTCCAGTATACATACCTTTAAATCTCTGTGTATTATGGGAGTCTGACAGTGACCTACCTGGTCCAGTATACATACCTTTAAATCTCTGTGTATTATGGGAGTCTGACAGTGACCTACCTGGTCCAGTATACATACCTTTAAATCTCTGTGTATTATGGGAGTCTGACAGTGACCTACCTGGTCCAGTATACATACCTTTAAATCTCTGTGTATTATGGGAGTCTGACAGTGACCTACCTGGTCCAGTATACATACCTTTAAATCTCTGTGTATTATGGGAGTCTGACAGTGACCTACCTGGTCCAGTATACATACCTTTAAATCTCTGTGTATTATGGGAGTCTGACAGTGACCTACCTGGTCCAGTATACATACCTTTAAATCTCTGTGTATTATGGGAGTCTGACAGTGACCTACCTGGTCCAGTATACATACCTTTAAATCTCTGTGTATTATGGGAGTCTGACAGTGACCTACCTGGTCCAGTATACATACCTTTAAATCTCTGTGTATTATGGGAGTCTGACAGTGACCTACCTGGTCCAGTATACATACCTTTAAATCTCTGTGTATTATGGGAGTCTGACAGTGACCTACCTGGTCCAGTATACATACCTTTAAATCTCTGTGTATTATGGGAGTCTGACAGTGACCTACCTGGTCCAGTATACATACCTTTAAATCTCTGTGTATTATGGGAGTCTGACAGTGACCTACCTGGTCCAGTATACATACCTTTAAATCTCTGTGTATTATGGGAGTCTGACAGTGACCTACCTGGTCCAGTATACATACCTTTAAATCTCTGTGTATTATGGGAGTCTGACAGTGACCTACCTGGTCCAGTATACATACCTTTAAATCTCTGTGTATTATGGGAGTCTGACAGTGACCTACCTGGTCCAGTATACATACCTTTAAATCTCTGTGTATTATGGGAGTCTGACAGTGACCTACCTGGTCCAGTATACATACCTTTAAATCTCTGTGTATTATGGGAGTCTGACAGTGACCTACCTGGTCCAGTATACATACCTTTAAATCTCTGTGTATTATGGGAGTCTGACAGTGACCTACCTGGTCCAGTATACATACCTTTAAATCTCTGTGTATTATGGGAGTCTGACAGTGACCTACCTGGTCCAGTATACATACCTTTAAATCTCTGTGTATTATGGGAGTCTGACAGTGACCTACCTGGTCCAGTATACATACCTTTAAATCTCTGTGTATTATGGGAGTCTGACAGTGACCTACCTGGTCCAGTATACATACCTTTAAATCTCTGTGTATTATGGGAGTCTGACAGTGACCTACCTGGTCCAGTATACATACCTTTAAATCTCTGTGTATTATGGGAGTCTGACAGTGACCTACCTGGTCCAGTATACATACCTTTAAATCTCTGTGTATTATGGGAGTCTGACAGTGACCTACCTGGTCCAGTATACATACCTTTAAATCTCTGTGTATTATGGGAGTCTGACAGTGACCTACCTGGTCCAGTATACATACCTTTAAATCTCTGTGTATTATGGGAGTCTGACAGTGACCTACCTGGTCCAGTATACATACCTTTAAATCTCTGTGTATTATGGGAGTCTGACAGTGACCTACCTGGTCCAGTATACATACCTTTAAATCTCTGTGTATTATGGGAGTCTGACAGTGACCTACCTGGTCCAGTATACATACCTTTAAATCTCTGTGTATTATGGGAGTCTGACAGTGACCTACCTGGTCCAGTATACATACCTTTAAATCTCTGTGTATTATGGGAGTCTGACAGTGACCTACCTGGTCCAGTATACATACCTTTAAATCTCTGTGTATTATGGGAGTCTGACAGTGACCTACCTGGTCCAGTATACATACCTTTAAATCTCTGTGTATTATGGGAGTCTGACAGTGACCTACCTGGTCCAGTATACATACCTTTAAATCTCTGTGTATTATGGGAGTCTGACAGTGACCTACCTGGTCCAGTATACATACCTTTAAATCTCTGTGTATTATGGGAGTCTGACAGTGACCTACCTGGTCCAGTATACATACCTTTAAATCTCTGTGTATTATGGGAGTCTGACAGTGACCTACCTGGTCCAGTATACATACCTTTAAATCTCTGTGTATTATGGGAGTCTGACAGTGACCTACCTGGTCCAGTATACATACCTTTAAATCTCTGTGTATTATGGGAGTCTGACAGTGACCTACCTGGTCCAGTATACATACCTTTAAATCTCTGTGTATTATGGGAGTCTGACAGTGACCTACCTGGTCCAGTATACATACCTTTAAATCTCTGTGTATTATGGGAGTCTGACAGTGACCTACCTGGTCCAGTATACATACCTTTAAATCTCTGTGTATTATGGGAGTCTGACAGTGACCTACCTGGTCCAGTATACATACCTTTAAATCTCTGTGTATTATGGGAGTCTGACAGTGACCTACCTGGTCCAGTATACATACCTTTAAATCTCTGTGTATTATGGGAGTCTGACAGTGACCTACCTGGTCCAGTATACATACCTTTAAATCTCTGTGTATTATGGGAGTCTGACAGTGACCTACCTGGTCCAGTATACATACCTTTAAATCTCTGTGTATTATGGGAGTCTGACAGTGACCTACCTGGTCCAGTATACATACCTTTAAATCTCTGTGTATTATGGGAGTCTGACAGTGACCTACCTGGTCCAGTATACATACCTTTAAATCTCTGTGTATTATGGGAGTCTGACAGTGACCTACCTGGTCCAGTATACATACCTTTAAATCTCTGTGTATTATGGGAGTCTGACAGTGACCTACCTGGTCCAGTATACATACCTTTAAATCTCTGTGTATTATGGGAGTCTGACAGTGACCTACCTGGTCCAGTATACATACCTTTAAATCTCTGTGTATTATGGGAGTCTGACAGTGACCTACCTGGTCCAGTATACATACCTTTAAATCTCTGTGTATTATGGGAGTCTGACAGTGACCTACCTGGTCCAGTATACATACCTTTAAATCTCTGTGTATTATGGGAGTCTGACAGTGACCTACCTGGTCCAGTATACATACCTTTAAATCTCTGTGTATTATGGGAGTCTGACAGTGACCTACCTGGTCCAGTATACATACCTTTAAATCTCTGTGTATTATGGGAGTCTGACAGTGACCTACCTGGTCCAGTATACATACCTTTAAATCTCTGTGTATTATGGGAGTCTGACAGTGACCTACCTGGTCCAGTATACATACCTTTAAATCTCTGTGTATTATGGGAGTCTGACAGTGACCTACCTGGTCCAGTATACATACCTTTAAATCTCTGTGTATTATGGGAGTCTGACAGTGACCTACCTGGTCCAGTATACATACCTTTAAATCTCTGTGTATTATGGGAGTCTGACAGTGACCTACCTGGTCCAGTATACATACCTTTAAATCTCTGTGTATTATGGGAGTCTGACAGTGGTGCAGTCTGGCTACTGCTTCACACACATCACAGAATATCCGCAAAACTTCTTTTTCCGAAAATCCAACATTCAATCTGTCATTCATTAATTGTATAACATGACCTACAAAGATGATATGAAATCTGTAAGTTTATCATTCATAAAGTAACGTCACACACTAAATTGGAACCTTGTTCATCATTCATATAGTAAAGTCACAGTGGAACCTTGTTGATCATTCATTAAGTAACGCCACACACTAAAGTGGAACCTTGTTAATCATTCATAAAGTAACGCCACAGTCGAACCCTGTTGATCATTCATAAAGTAACGGCACACACTAAAGTGGAAGCTTATTAATCATTCATAAAGTACAGCCACACACTATAGTGGAAACTTGTTGATCATTCATAAAGTAACGGCACACACTAAAGTGGAACATTGTTAATCATTCATAAAGTACCGCCACACACTAAAGTGGAACCTTGTTGATCATTCATAAAGTAAAGCCACACACTATAGTGGAACCTTGTTGATCATTCATAAAGTAACGCCACACACTAAAGTGGAACCTTGTTAATCATTCATAAAGTAACGTCACACACTAAAGTGGAACCTTGTTAATCATTCATAAAGTACTGCCACACACTAAAGTGGCACCTTGTTAATCATTCATAAAATAACGCCACAGTGGAACCTTGTTGATCATTCATAAAGTAACGCCACACACTAAAGTGGCACCTTGTTAATCATTCATAAAATAACGCCACAGTGGAACCTTGTTGATCATTCATAAAGTAACGACACACACTAAAGTGGAACCTTGTTAATCATTCATAAAGTAACGCCATACACTAAAGTGGAACCTTGTTAATCATTCATAAAGTACCGCCACACACTATAGTGGAACCTTGTTAATCATTCATAAAGTAACGCCACACACTAAAGTGGAACCTTGTTAATCATTCATAAAGTAACGCCACACACTAAAGTGGAACCTTGTTAATCATTCATAAAGTAACGCCACACACTAAAGTGGAACCTTGTTAATCATTCATAAAGTAACGCCACACACTAAAGTGGAACCTTGTTAATCATTCATAAAGTAACGCCACACACTAAAGTGGAACCTTGTTAATCATTCATAAAGTAACGCCACACACTAAAGTGGAACCTTGTTAATCATTCATAAAGTAACGCCACACACTAAAGTGGAACCTTGTTAATCATTCATAAAGTAACGCCACACACTAAAGTGGAACCTTGTTAATCATTCATAAAGTAACGCCACACACTAAAGTGGAACCTTGTTAATCATTCATAAAGTAACGCCACACACTATAGTGGAACCTTGTTAATTAGTTGAACATTTAATCCTAAATTTTATTTCAGCATTTTCCAACATCAATAATTAAGAAAAGCAAAACAACAACAAAAAACTACTCAACAGGGAGAGATTGGGTCTTCATGTACATCCTAATGCTGATATTGGACTTTATAATGATCATTTCATGTATTACATAGAACACAGAAAAGTTTATCCACACATGGTGTATGCATTAAAATCAAAATAAATAACCACTTTATTTTCTGAATTCTACAGAGAGGTTCATGGTCATATTTCAGGATGAGACAATTACATACAATACAATGTCCTCGGTTACAAAAGATTTCAATGTTCAGACAATCCCATATTGTCTAGGTGTCCATATAATTTATCTTTATCTTTTATTTTCTACCTTTTTAGCTCTCTTAAAAACAGGTTTCAATGCACGAAATTAAGCCAAGGATAGATTTTGAATAGGATTTAATGAGATATCGTGGATGCAGGCATTGCTGCCTCTATATGAACATCAATTAAATGTGCTAAACATAAAATCTAGTCTATTTATGAGAGGCTGTATGTGTCAACCTATTTCAACACATGATCTTTCCAGAAATTGTCAACTTTTTCTCAAAATCATATTGTACTACAGGTCTTTGTAATGTGATGTCCTAGTCAGTGTAAAAAAATAAAAAAATTCAAACATGATTATTATTCCTCATCGATTTTACAGCATGTCTGATTGGTTTAAACACATCACATGACAGGATTATAAAACATCGCTCCTCCCTCACGCGATCCATTTTCCCTGTCGAGTATCCCTCTTGGAACCCCTCATACATTATCGGACGAGTTGTCTCTCTTTGTTATACTCTCTAACGCCCGATGTGTTGCGGACGACATCACAAACATCAACAATGGCTGCGAACGTGAGATTCCACCTCCCAAAAGCTGAAGACATTGAAGGGCTATTATTGTTGTTTCATTTGATGTAAAATCAAAACACTGACATTGTACAATGATAGGTATTTGTAGTATATATATGCTACCTGACCTAATGAAATAAAGGCGAACAGGTCAGTCACAGTTATTGCCCTGGTGTGAGAGAGACCTGAAGAGTTGTTCCCCATCGACAAATCATGTTTCCCTTGGGCTTCGCCCTCGGGAAACATGATTTATCTCGGGGAAACAACCCTTCAGGTCTCCCTCACACCAGGGCAATAAGTGTATAATGTGATCAGTCAACTAAACTCACCTCTACAATATTGCATTAAAATCATCACCTCGTACACCCGATTGGTTGTTACTGTAATACTGGAATCTACATACTTAATGATATTCTTATGGCCCGATAATGTTTTCTGCAAAGAATAAACATGTAAGCATGTCAAAGTGCAAATCTCAAAGGATATCAATTATTACATTTTTTATCTGTGAAGTGTGAAGTCTAAGTTTTTATGGTGTATGTGAATTAAAAACAGACAGATGCATTTACTATGAAAAACAGGAACAAATCCTCATATTTTGTGTTAAAGGCATGGCATAGCAAATGAAATAGGATACTTGATTCTTCATGATCATCTATTATACTTTTACCAGAGGGATGAATTATTTTCCTTTTTCTTTCCTCATGCTTCTTATTCACAAAAAGTATAGAAGTACCCTGGTATCTAAGTATTCACCTTACTAGATGAAATACAACTGTAAGGCCTAATCCCTTACCTACATGAATGGTGATGAAGATTTAACTTCGTCTATATTTACACAATAAGATAAATTTTACTGGGTAGCCTATATTCATCCTATAAGATGGAATTTCACATTAATGGAAATATTGGTATTCTGTCAAACTCGTGAAATATATATGGTATTTAACGGGAAATCANACGAAAACGGATAGCAATAGGTCACTTGAGCTAAAGCTCAGGTGACCTAAAAATGTATGTTATATAATATTTTCCATATTATCAAAACGAAAGGATAACCAAGATAACATTTCCATAACAGACTATTTTGACTAAATCTTAGTGCTAAAGCCTGGCTTCAATGACTGCCATGTGATATGATCAGTAGGCTATGTATATAGCTGACACAACTCACCGCTATGTGTATTTCTCTCTTACACACAGTCAGGTCCTGGTCATTGTTTACAAACAGACGCTTCAGGGCATAGTGGTTACCATTCTGAGCCTTCACCAGGAACACAATAGCAAATCCGCCTGCAAACAGCATTACAATCATTAAATTGAAAATTTAAGCAGAACTCTCACAAAATGTTTATCTGTATGCAAGTATACATGCCAAATGGGTGAGAGAAATGCAACAATTATTCAAATTAAATGTCCTGGATTTATTTCAAACAAAAAAAGAGGCCTGTATCGCTCACCTGTTTCTTTTGTTACATGCAACTGACATATAGGTAACTTAAGACCATTTGGTAACTAGAACACAAGACATTTTAACATCTCTTAAACGGTTCTGACGGTTCTGAAGATATTGTTGTTTGAAACTTAAAATTTTAATTTTAAAGCTTTTAACCAAAGTTGACATTTGAATCCCGATTTGCACTTAAAGTTGACCTTTGACCTCATTACTGTAATGAAGAAAACAATTCACACAGCTGGTCTACATAACAAACCTAAGTATCATGACTAGTCCAAATGGTTCTTAGGATATTGTTGTTTGAAGTTTTTAACATATTTGACCCCTGTGACCTTGAAAGTAGGTCAAGGTTGCCGGACGCCACCGTACGGCATAAGCTCACATGGCCCTTCGGGCAAGGTGAGCTAATAAAACACAATTTGGAATTGATTCATATAAAGTTTCTAATTCTCTTCTTTTCCAAACCAAATCCATTCCAAAAGATTATGTTAGCAAAGAAATTAGACACAGAGCTGCATGTGTAGAATTCAAGCATGAATCCCCACAGTCATCAGTAATACACGAACCAATCCAGGATTTGCGGACAAAATAGTTTTTCTTTATCAATGGAAATTTAGAGATTAACAAGGATACTTTCTGCCTTAAACACTTATCTAGTTCTACCTAGGGAGATGGTTGACACTTGTGTAAAAGTGTTGTTTGTAATGTTTATGTTGTTGGTTTCTATCAGTGTGTAACTTTGTTGGTATTTAAAACAAGAGATCCCAGAGGGATTTTGGCGCCCACCTTTGTACCATCTTCATTAGTTCTTTGACAGTTCGATCTTTTCTCTTCTTTCCTCTCATCTGTTTGATCGAGTCATGTTAACAGTAAATGCACCTTGAGGCAACTTTTGATCTAAACTTAATACTGATGTGTATGAAAGCCAACCTTCAAAGTGAGTTTGTCATTTCACATATTTACTAGTACAGTACTTAATGTGAAAGAAATAGAATCGATCATTGCAATATGAGAAAGATCTGTTTAGTTCTTCTTTTATTCCATTTTGTTTTTATGATCAGTCTCAAAATATAACATACACAACGAGGGATCAAGGGGAACCTACATTTAAAATTTGAGAAAGATCCCTC
>NW_018405992.1:669903-677916 GCF_002113885.1 Mizuhopecten yessoensis
AAAAATAACAACACTTTGTCAGGACCATGAGGCGATCATTCCTACCAACTTTCAGTTCAATCGGTCCAGCAGAACTTGACTTTAAGTTTGAAATAGGTTTTCAAAATGGCGGCCGTGGCGGCCATATTGGATTTCTGATCGACCCGAAAAATAACAACACTTTGTCAGGACCATGAGGCGATCATTCCTACCAACTTTCAGTTCAATCGGTCCAGCAGAACTTGACTTTAAGTTTGAAATAGGTTTTCAAAATGGCGGCCGTGGCGGCCATATTGGATTTCTGATCGACCCGAAAAATAACAACACTTTGTCAGGACCATGAGGCGATCATTCCTATCAACTTTCAGTTCAATCGGCCCAGCAGAACTTGACTTTAAGTTTGAAATGTAAAATGTTAACGGACGACGGACGACGGACGACGGACGACGGACGACGTACGACGTACGACGGACGACGGACGACGACGGACGAAAACGGATAGCAATAGGTCACTTGAGCTAAAGCTCAGGTGACCTAAAAATTGGTAGGGGGTGGGGGGGACAAAGTAAAAATCCATAAGTTCAAATTTAAGTTGAATGTTATGTTCAATTAGATATTTTGGAACCAACTTCATATCTTTCCGATTGAAAAAGAAGCAGCTTTTGAAATAAGAATTGTTTTCATTTGTGCTCAAGGAGCCCTCTGCATAAAAGCCATTTTGGTCTCTGTGGAGTATAACATATAGATAGATGTTAATTAAAACCAGCATCAAAAGCTGTGGAGAGGATGGTCTATTTCTTCTGTTTGATAAACATGATTTCCGATCTACATCAAGTCCTATCAAAACAGACATATACAATGACACATCAATCCATTTTTCATTTTACAGCACCGTTTAAATCCTTGTTACTACTGTATGCCCCGATATGTCAACACAGAGCTGGGCTTTGAATTAAAACACTACATGACTGCCAGTGACACTACACTCCACAGCTATTTCCATCTTAACTAAATCAATTTAACCTTGAAACTTTACTTAGGTGTGTCCAAATATTTTATCAGATTTTTACATTAAATTCTTACATTGGCAAATGTTGAATTTATTTTAATATTTCCTGTAATCCTCAAATTTTACCAACATTGGTAAAACGATGTGCATAACGAAAGACTCTGTTTTCCATTTGCACGACCACTTAGTTTAATGAATGGGCATGTACTTATGATGGACATACAAGAGGATATATTTACAAACAAAGCACTTGTGAAGCTAATTGAAGCTTTCCTTTACCACACAACACAGCTGTGTATAACACCAGCCTGCAGAGAGCCCCTCACTTAAAACTGGCTGACACACGATTCTTCACTCAATAAATATCCATGGTATGTCGAAAGTCATACCTATTTCATATTTGACCTGAACATTTTGTATATTTGAACAACCATATTTACTGATCTTCAAGATCTTCAGAAATGGAAGTAGGAAATTGAAGGTCATTATAATCAAATTGAAGGTCAAGTAATTGTAATTAAATGACCAATAGCTATATATTGACAAGAAAAACAACAAAATACATGTACAGTAGATGTTAAAAGGACCACGTACATAACATGGTGCTGGACATATCACAACAAGATCAACCCTGTTGTGTTTCCCCAAAAATAGCCCAACAAATTGTTCAACAAGTCAATGAACAGCACTAAGCTTTCATAGTATGGAGTTCATAGATGTCTCAACTGTGGACCACACAATCTCTTTTTTACAGTAGAACCTCAATAACCCCCTCATTTCATTTGCCACCTCGTTTACTGCCTAAATATTTTAATGTACCTTTTTTTCCATGTTTGCTTTAAGAATTCCTTTATATATTTCCTTCACTTAATTGCAAAACCGATTTATAACGCCAACATTTCTCAGTGAAAATTGTGGCTACATAACAAGGTTTCACTATACACATATATCCTCATAAACATCAGCAATTCTATGAATGTGTAACTTACTGTAGACCTATATACCCCCGACATCTTTAAATATAAAACATGAAGCTTCAGTGTGTAAATTTTTCAATGGGACAGGGATCCTTAATTGACACTGATGGTTTTATGCCCCTTATGCTTGGTTCTATGGAAGGAATCCCTAGGTCATTTTACAGGGATCTTACGATGACATAGTGTATCTCCCTTGGAGAGACGTTTCTGTTTTACAGGTATCCTATATGATGACAGTTATCTCCCTTGGAGAGATGTTTCTGTTTTACAGGTATCCTATATGATGACAGTGTATCTCCCTTGGAGAGATGTTTCTGTTTTACAGGGATCCTATGATGACATAGTGTATCTCCCTTGGAGAGACGTTTCTGTTTTACAGGTATCCTATATGATGACAGTGTATCTCCCTTGGAGAGATGTTTCTGTTTTACAGGTATCCTATAATGACATACATAGTGTATCTCCCTTGGAGAGACGTTTCTGTTTTACAGGGATCCTATGATGACATAGTGTATCTCCCTTGGAGAGATGTAACAGGGATCCTATGATGACATAGTGTATCCCCCTTGGAGAGATGTTTCTGTTTTACAGGGATCCTATGATGACAAAGTGTATCTCCCTTGGAGAAAAGTTTCTGTTTTACAGGGATCCTATGTTGACATACATAGTGTACCTCCCTTGAAAAGATGTTTTGGAAATAGTTGAAGGATTACATTCCAGCCTTACAGTTACAACTCCCTAATACTTATGTCTTTGGTAGCAACTTTTTATCAAATGATGTCAATCCTCCACTGGGGTCGATCATTGTGTTTATAGCACTGTAATCTCTACCACAGAATGATTTAGCTTCTGAAGCCTTACACGAGGCAAGTACTGACCAACTTTTTATGTCATTGATTTACAGAAGACAGATACCGTGCATACCAGTAGTAACACAGAAGGACATTGGGGTATTGATCCCCCACATAGCCACTTATACTATGTCCCCCACACATCAATACCTTAATTAATACAGTAGGCTTTTTGTTGTTGTTGTGGCTGTGACCGTATCCAGCCATGATGGTGGAAGTGGTAATTCAGCAAGTTCATCAACCAGTAATTTAAACTATGTGCCTCCAGTGCATAAGTGTAATTATATAAAACAAACAGTCTGACTCGCTAACCTCTTTCAATGAACATGCATCCAAACAAAGTCGTACAAATGTCTCGACCTTACAGTGCATACGTATTACACTACAAAGTAGTACAAATCTCTACCTTCCAGTGAATATGAATTACACTACAAAGAAGTACAAATCTCTACCTTCCAGTGAATGTGAATCACACTACAAAGTAGTACAAATCTCTACCTTCCAGTGAATGTGAATCACACTACAAAGTAGTACACATCTCTACCTTTCAGTGAATATGAATTACACTACAAAGAAGTACACATCTCTACCTTCCAGTGAATGTAAATAACACTACAAAGTAGTACACATCTCTACCTTCCAGTGAATATGAATTATACTACAAAGTTGTACAAATCTCTACCTTCCATTAAATATGAATGACACTACAAAGTAGTACAAATCTCTACCTTCCAGTGAATGTGAATAACACTACAAAGTAGTACAAATCTTTACCTTCCAGTGAATATGAATTACACTACAAAGTAGTACACATCTCTACCTTCCAGTAAATATGAATAACACAACAAAGTAGTACAAATCTCTACCTTCCAGTGAATGTGAATAACACTACAAAGTAGTACAAATCTCCACCTTATAGTGAATGTGAATAACACTACAAAGTAGTACAAATCTCTACCTTCCAGTGAATATGAATAACACTACAAAGTAGTACAAATCTCCACCTTACAGTGAATGTGAATAACACTACAAAGTAGTACACATCTCTACCTTCCAATGAATATCAATTACACTACAAAGTAGTACAAATCTCTACCTTACAGTGAATGTGAATTACACTACAAAGTAGTACACATCTCTACCTTCCAGTGAATATGAATAACACTACAAGGTATTACAAATCTCTACCTTCCAGTAAATGTGAATAACACTACAAAGTTGTACAAATCTCTACCTTCCAGTGAATATGAATTACACTACAAAGTTGAACAAATGTCTTAACCTTCCCGTGAATATGAATAACACTACAAAGTAGTACACATCTCTACCTTCCAGTGAATATGAATTACACTAGAGTCGTACAAATCTCTACCTTCCCGTGAATATGAATAACACTACAAAGTAGTACACATCTCTACCTTCCAGTGAATATGAATTACACTATAGAGTTGTACAAATCTCTACCTTCCAGTGAATATGAATTACACTACAAAGTTGTAAAAATCTCTATAGCTAACTTCCAGTGAAGTGAATAACACTACAAAGTTGTACAAATCTCTACCTTCCAGTGAATACGAATTACACTACAAAGTAGTACAAATATCAACCTTCCAGTGAATATCAATTACACTACAAAGTCGTACAAATGTCTCTACCTTCAAGTGAATATGAATTACACTACAAAGTTGTACAAATCTCTACCTTCTAGTGAATACGAATTACACTACGAAGTAGTACAAATCTCTACCTTCCAGTGAATATGAATTACACTACAAAATCGTACAAATCTTGACCTTCCAGCAAACATGTGTAATCTTTTGCAGTCTTCGCCTATATCTTCCCTGTACATTTTTGTGTTTATTAGTTTGACAAAGTACCCAGTTTCATACTTTTTAATCGCATGTTATGAATATTGATCCCATAAATGATACGTATACAACTACAGACTAACAGTATCAAAACTTATAAAAATCATTAACTGCATGTCTCGTCTATTCCTATATATGGTAAAACTCAGTGTAACACATATTTAGTCACTACCCAAGTCTGGCATTGTCTGTACTGTTGAGTCAGAGTGTGGGCTAAAATTAATATTCCTTAAAGAATAGATACAGTACAATCAAATAAACACATCAATAACTGTTATTACATTACAATGATAAAAAACAAAAACAGATGACAGGTACACAATATAGGACTCGTACTTATTGACTTCCCTAGTTACTCACCAGGGATTTTATTGTCTAGTTTTACAGCAGAAAACAGGCTGTTAATAATTCCCCTAGCAAAAAAGTCAATTATTTTCCCAAAGTGAAGACAAAATGAAGAATATCATCCCAATTTCAATGAAACTATTGCTATATTTACACAATTCAAGCAAGTACAGGCTGCTGTAAAACTCGGGAAGTAAAACCACTGGATAGAAATAAACGTTATCTCTACATACAGTTCTATTGATTTTCCATCTCATCTGGCTGAATTTACAATAAACCATGTGCATCCCAATCTATTTTATCCACCTACGTTAGATTTGTCAATTTCTGAATAAATTCCAATATTCACAGAAAATTCTGTGGTATTCATCTGGAAGCAAATCTGTTTGATTGCACCTGACCTAATTAAACACTTCATACTTACAGTCAAGCTGGAGATTCAGAATGTATATTCTCAAAACGAAGTTTCTATGTGAACATTTACACAGAAGGAAACCAATGTTGTGCACCTTACATATATGTACTTCCATTATACAGCTCACAACTTGATGCTGAGTGACGTTGACAGTACCATCGTACGTTACAGAGACAAGGAAGTTAAGATTGATATGTTGTTTTATTATCAAGCTAACTAGGCTTTCAACCAAAAATAGTGTTTCAGCTTAAACGACCTGTCCATGTCATCAATTCGTGTCTGAATAACGAAGAATTCCTATGTATATGTCGAGGTGGCACCCAATGTTATAAACTACACATACTCTATGAATGGCCTGGCATATATGTACGCTATTTCTGTAGTGACTTTGATTTCAATTAAATCAACCAATCATGTCTGGGAGTTATATGGCACATGTACACAATGCAGACTTTGAAAATGTTTGTATATATTATTTGAATTTTCTATCCTAATTTTTTTCTAATCATTCATAAATCCTTGACAGGAAGGTAATTTAGTACTAAACAAGATTTATCTCTAAAAAAGATCAGAGAAAATTTAATACGAAACAAGATTTAACTTTAAAAAAGATAAATGGCAGTTAATGTATGTGGTTATAAGATGAAATACTAGTAGCTGTGTACCTATGACATTGCTTAAAACATAAGATAAGATGATTGGATATCAAAGAAATTAATAACCTCACCAAAAAGAAAACTCACAAATTTTATGATTTAATAAAATAAACCATGTTTTAATGTGCAAGGGAAGATATTAACTCGCAAATGTGTGTATTATAAGTTTCCATAGCATATAAGTGTATGTTGCCACCTAGTTGAATATCAAGCAGAATATTGCTTTCAGTTTTATTCTAATAAAGCATAAGATATTGCATCATGTGATATATTTTCAAGTTTAAAGAGAGGAGTAAACCTACATGTATAAGGAGGCGTGTAGTCTGGTGTCAATTTATGACGTACGTGTAGGTACCAAATCACGCTATCACTGTGCGGTTCAGTCCTAAATGATATTAAGCAGCTCTTCCAATTCCAACTTGCTTTTTAAATCCATAACCGCTTCACTTTTTAGTCTAATCTAATTTTTACATAAACTGATCCACTGCCCAATGGATTAAGGCATCCCTTCTGGTGGCGCCACCTAGGTAGCGCATCATATAACATAGGGGGGTTTCCCATAAGGCTAGAGAATCTCAATTTGATCTTAAACGGCTCTGTCGAAAAATTGTTAAAAAAGCCCAGATAAAAAAAACCTGATAAGCAGATGGTACCAATGATATGAAGACATCACACTATGTTTTAAACTGTACATAGAGTATATGTGTATTTTAATCCTTCAGTATATTATCAATGTTGCTACTTCTCACGTTACAACTAATTTAGCTTCAGTTTATTATTATACAGCCATCATGTGCTCAGTGTTCAGAAGGCTTTGGTGTTTTACTGTATATATATTATAATTATGTATAATAGGCCCTGTAGTTACTTATTCAGGAACAGATACTACAACATACTGTAGCTACTGCATCAATTTCACAACTGCAACTAGTAAACGAAGCATAATTATTGGTATTAACATTATTCAACACAATCAGAGCTGACCATGGTAACATATTGTACATAACAATAAAATGGTTTATTAAATAAGTCAAAATTTGCACTACCAAACCTACTCAAAGTTACAAATACCTCAATATTTGTATTGCTCATTAAATTCTGTGTCACAAAGCTGCAGAGAACTAACTAATTCTTTAATGGCAAATATTGAAAATTTCAATTGGGGATATATTGGAGTTAATTTACATACATAACTAGCGGGCACTTGATGAGGCCAACCAACTCTTACAATGATAACATACACTGGCAATGGATGCGGCCAACTCTTATAATCGCAACGGAGATTTGATAAGACAAACTCTAACAATCCTAAATAGACTTGACTAAGTTATATTCTTAACAGGTCCCTGATGATTTTACCCTGATGTGCCTTACAGGGGCTTGATAAGCTTATAACTCTGTAAGGCCAACTCTTATAATCGTAACAGAGGCTTGATGATTTTTATTCTGTTAATCATAACAGTCACTTGATGATGAAGTCCCTCATAATCCAATCAGCCTACAACCTATTTGTGATCAGAGGACTCCCTCACAATATAATTAGACTTAACCTAGAGTTCAGACTTCATTACCACCCTAATTGTTGACAAGTACATCAGCTTACAAGCTCATCAAGGAAAATAACATCTGAAGTGTAATTTGGAGGTAATAAAAAATGCAAGTTCATGCCATGGCAACGTCCTTCAGTATCAACATTTAATGTGGCCGAGCAATAACAAGTGAACAAAGTTATATGAAAGCTGAAAAATACCAACACTTGCATTATTATTTTTGCATTTATTTTAATCTGGAAAAAAAACAGCCATGAAAAAAATCATTTTTGAAGTAAGATGTATATACGTCTCCTGATTTCAATGTGATGTCACAAAGGTATAATGTTATGTCTCCTGATTTCAATGTGATGTCACAAAGGT
>NW_018405992.1:688828-690782 GCF_002113885.1 Mizuhopecten yessoensis
TTATGTCTCCTGATTTCAATGTGATGTCAACTGTCCTTAATGCACTTGGATGTAACTGATATATTGTCCACAACCACAGAATTAAATCAGACTAAAGTTACAAGTCAGTTCAGGTGCTGCATGTACAATGTACATTACATGAAACTTTAGTCTGATTTAATTCTGTGGTTGTAGACAATATATCAGTTACATCCAACACATCATTTAATTCTGTAGATTATCCGGGGTGAGGTAGCTACCAATTTACTGAGACAGGTGACCATTTTATCACTTTATGGCGGGCTGATACTTCAGTACCCACGGGAGCTTGGTACCAGTAAACAATACATGACCGTCATATACTAATTTTATCATAGTATAGGTCCAGGTTACATATTGACACAATACTTCGGACCAATTTTAACAACAGAAATAATGCTGTGTTTATGGTCAAGCATATAAAAAAAACGATATAACTCTAGGCCAAACAAAAAATCCTTGATATCTTACCCTCACCCCAATCCTAAACCTTTTTATGACTTTTAAGTTTGAATTAATCCAAGACTGTAAAAATGACATTCCTAACAGCCAGGGAAGCCTATGGCAGTACAACAAAATATGTAAGTTGGATTGTTCAGCCCCTGAATAGGAATTCAATGTTAATTTCAAATCTGAGTTGTACATGTATTTTATAAATAACCTAAAAACCCACTTGAGATTAAGACTTGACTTGAAAAAATCCTTACACTAGTATTTCCATCCTAAAATTCCTTATTAAAGAATGTATAAATAACCAACTGCAAGGACCTGCACCCTTTATTAAATGGCTTTACTTAATTTCAATCATTAAACACTATCATAAAAGACAATATTATATCGGTCATTTTTGAGACCAATCCTTTTTCTGTCATTTCAAGATTTCCACATGAAAAATCCTAGCTTCGATTCCTGGCTGATGACTGACTAACAAATTTGGGACATTGGTATCAGATCCATTGGCAGATGATTTCTTAGGAAATTGCTGGTGTGAGAATGATTCTGATTTTCTCAACAGTGTGTTTCCAGTACAAAGGAGTCACATATTGATCATCCGTCTATAATGCATGCCTTTGTGCTAAGCTATATTGGGCAGTGCTAGAAACAAAATAGAATAGCTACATGTATATTAATACTGCTTTTCACCAATCACAAGCATTGTCAGAAACATTGTTGGGGCACTCCAAATGGGTTGGCTTGTGCCATAAATAAGAAATGAATGAAGTGATTGCTCATCTGTAGCAATCTGACTTTTTTCTGTGACACTTCGGTATTGATCTGTTAAGCTAGAATTTCCACCTTTACGACATACCCTATAGGTCCCAAGCTCAACAAGACACAGAAGTGTTTAAATATTTCTGTAAAACTAATATACTGTACATAATGAAACAGCAAAACATATTATATTTACATAGCTGTTAAACACTATTAGCATATTATAATGATAATAATTTGAGGTTCTTATATACGGTACGCTTTATCACAACTTAGTTTGTAGGTCATCTCAAGGCGGTTCACAAATTATTATCTTTGTAGTTATATAAAATAGTTATTCTTTATAGGGCCTTTGCAATCAGCAAATGTATTTCTCAACTCCCTGTGGGAGCATACAGTATTCAACAATTCTAGCACTGCCCATGCAACCATACACTCATTTACAGCTGAGTAGACTTGAACAAGTGGAGTAAAATATCAAGCTCAAAGATACAACACAGTGCTGTGACATGACTCAAACCTGTAACCCTTTAGTCACGAACTCGGCGTCCTACCACTAGACTACCGTACCTCCAATATTACATAGCACACTGGATATTTAAATGTTGATAAAATTTAATGTAATTAAAAACGACAAAACCTCATCTTTGCAGCAGCTACCATAATATTTTCCTAAATAAAGACCATGTCGTGATGGTGATAATCCCATGTGAAATCCCTCCCC